>NC_133495.1:8760614-8788227 GCF_025370935.1 Choristoneura fumiferana
GTGGTGTGTCGACATCTTTGAGTATTTATCTAAATAAATACTCAAAGGTCGACATCTTTACTGTTTTGTTTTGTTTATAATTTATTTACACGTGTCTTCGGTTTGGTTTCGTGTTGTTTGTTTTCATTATTGTTCTTATTTTATTTGGTTTTGAATTTTTATTGTTGGTATCTAAATTTTATAACTTTTTGTTTGTTTCATTTTTGATTTATTTTTTTGTGAATTTTTGTCGCTTTCCGTGAAGTCGCCAAGCGGTCACAGCGGAAGACCAGCGTTGGCCTATACGACACTATGCTGAGCTGTGACCGCTTCGCGATCGCAAATACCTACTTAATATTAATACCTACTTACTCAATACTTGTTCATTTTGTGTTGTATGTAATTTGCGAAGTGCGAATAAATATTCCTATTTCTATACTTAAGGGGGTTGCTCTTCCATACAAACCTACGGACACCCCGCATAGCTTCCACGGACATGTTTTCTTAGAGGATTTTTTGAGAATAGTAAATTATGGATATGCTCTTCAAGCAAAATCAAAAAAAAGTTAACTTTATTGCATCAAAAGTGCAAGCGTGATGCAGTAAATTTTGATGCATTTTACCATTGTATGAGTACAACTGACAGTGTTCGCAGCGAGCATGTAGTGACATCTTATATGGGTGCGTGAGTCAATGTCACAAAATCAAACTATTGTAAATAGGTATCGACTATTTCGTGTGGTCACGTGACCATCACCTTTGGCTCAGATAATACGACAACTAAATGAAGAAAGCATGAGATCACTGAGAGATCAAGTTCAAGTTTCTGAGTCTAGTAATTTTACTTTTTTTGTTTTTAAATCTGTTATTTTCGGAAGCCTAAACTATTATTTCGATTAATGCAAGGACGCAAACTATAAGTATGACGAAAATAGGTAAGTTACTTTTAAAATTGTCATTTAAAATAATAATTATTTAAGTAACAGACCCAGTCCTCGGCAAAAATATAACATTGCATACTTTACATACATTATAATGCGGTGCTTCGATCTAGGACAAGTGGTTTAAATTCAACTTACAAATTCTGAACAGATATTAGTTATTTACTCTTACGTAGACAGTAGCGCCACTAATTTATATAAAGCATATTTATTCTCACAATAAAAGGTGCTAGGTGTAATCACTAAACTAATTAGTTAAAAAATAAGGTCTACATTCAACATAAATTGCATGTGTATGAATATCAAGTTTTACAGTGAGGCTCAAATAAATTCCTAGATATCACGGCATTTTTACGGCCGCTAAATCTAGGCTCAGTGAATAAAAAGGTTTTCACAATCGAAGTACTTTTCGTACCACCTTTTTATTATTATTACTGGCTAGATAAGTAAAATTTAAACGTCATTATAATACATTTTTGTCACAACGTCAAGTCAATGAGATTGATATTCAAAAGCAATTATGTTTGAATAATTATGGTTTGAACACAAATTAAGAAGTCAAAAAGTTGGCGGACGAGAGGAAATTAGCAAGAGTGCAACTCTTAAACTATTTATGTATGTACGATTCGATGATGAAAAGAATACCTATGTAATTGGATACACGGGTATGTTTATTTTATCATTTTTGACAGAAACATTAATATTTGTTACAAGAACACCAGAGGCAGGGCTGTAAGAATTTCATTCCTACTGGGTGGCCAAAGTATGGCTTATTGTGTGTACCAAACTTGTGGTCTGCAGCAACCTACTACGAAAACATACCAAATTTCCCTAACTCTTAGTAGCGTCGTGAACATTTTCACTCCATTGAAGTAAGTCGCTTCCCACCGTCTGTCTGCATATGTACGAGTATGTATAGTATGTACTCTATTATGAAGTGATTCAAGATTTTTTATTTTATTTATAAGTGTGAGAAACGGCAGGGGTTATGGTTTTGGAGCGTATGTATGGGCATTTCTTTCGCACGCTATGCAACAAGGCCTTGATGCATCTTAACAAACAAGACAAGAGCAGAGACAAGAAAATAAGTCTTTGTTAGGAGTGACACAGGTTGTTAATTTTATGCGTATGTGAGTCTGTCTGTGTATCTTTCCGTCGGCCCATCCGTCCGTCCGTCTGTCGATCCGTCCATCTTTCTGTCCGTCTGTGTTTCGAAGTGAACACTACATCATTCTCCAGTGATGACATATGGATCCGAGATGTGGTGCTTTACTTTAGGCCTGATAAATAGGCTCAGAGTTGCTCAGCGAGCTATGGAGAGAGCTATGCTTGGGGTTTCTCTACGGGACCGAATCAGAAATGAGGAGATACGTAGAAGAACAAGGGTCACCGACATAGCCAAGCGAATCAGCTCGTTGAAGTGGCAATGGGCGGGCCATATAGCACGGAGAGCGGATGGCCGTTGGAGCCGAAAAGTTCTCGAGTGGAGGCCGCGGATCGGCAAGCGCAGCGTAGGACGTCCACCAACAAGATGGACGGATGACCTGGTTAAAGCCGCAGGTTCACGGTGGATGCAGGCCGCTGCCAGCCGAAGCAACTGGAGGTCTGTGGGGGAGGCCTATGTCCAACAGTGGACGTCCTACGGCTGAGATGATGATGATGATGATGATGATGGTGAATAAAGTTGTACCAACTGTACTTTAGACGAAAACTTTACTACGACCTTTAAAATTTATAAGTATTTTATTGATAATTAGAAGCAGTCTTGGGAAATAGCTCATGTTAGGAGATAGAGAGATCAGAAGAGGTATCGTTAGATTTGTCTCTGTTAGGAGTGACACAGGTTGTTAATTTTATGCGTACATGTCTTTCCGTCGGCTCATCCGTCCGTCCGTCTGTTGATCTGTCCATCTGTCTGTCCGTCTGTCTGTCTCTCTGTTTCGAAGTGAACACTAAATTCATTGTCCTATTTTTTTAATGATTGTTTACCAACGCACACACCAAACCTTTATCCTAAAAAGCTGAAATTTAAGATAAGGAAAAAATGGGATTTATTATGTACCTACATAAAATTCTACTGGTTCGTAACTATTATTTAGTTTTTAGGGTTCCGTACCTAAAAAGTGCCAACGGAACCCTATTGCTGAGACTCCGCTGTCTGTCTGTCTGTCTGTCCGTCCGTCTGTCACAGGGCTCTATCTCTTGAGTCGTAATAGTTAGACACTTGAAATTTTTACAGATTATGTATTACTGTGGCCGCTATAACAACAAATACTCAAACCAGAATAAAATAAATATTTAAGGGTGGCTCCCATACAACAAACGTGATTGTTTTACCGTTTTTTTGCATGATGTTAATAACGGCAACAGGTAGACGCTTGAAATATTCACAGAATATTTAGATGTATAATTACTTTAAAAATAAATAAATAAATTAAAATAAAACAAATATTTAAGGGGGGCTTCCATACAAAAAACTTGTTTTCTGGCCGTTTTTTTTTTTGCTAATGTCTAATGTTGTATAGATAATGGTACGGAACACTTCGTGCGCGAATCCGACTCGCACTTGGCCAGTTTATTTTTAATACCCAGGGTAGGTATCATAGTATTCAATGTTATATATTTAATTTTACAACTCTATCTCCATATCACTAATCTCTGTAAATTCGACATGCAGGCAGAAAGGAATAGCAAAAATCTAAATTTAATATCAGGATATTTTGAAAAAGATAAGTATTGTTCAAACCGATCTTAATGACGATGATGATGTGATGATGATAGTCGTATGTCATCGCTGCCGAATTCTAACTTTATTCAATGAAAGACATGGAGAAACTTTGTCACAAAGACTTTGTTCAGATAGTTTGATATTACGATGTCCGTCCGTCTATTTCTATAGGATTACTTAAACTGAAGCAACTGAAGTGGCAGTGGGCCGGCCATATCAGCCGAAGAACCGATAACTGCTAGGGTAAACGAGTAAAGCCTAGCGTGGCGTGGGACGCCCTCAGACTAGGTGGAGCGATGATCTTCACTGGGTAGCTGACAGTAACTGGATGAGAGTGGCCGAGGATCGTGCTCAGTGGCGTGCAATTGGAGACGCCTATGTCCAGTAGTGGGCTAAGATAGGCCGATAATGATGATGATGATGATGATGACTTAAAATAAGACAATAATCCCACTCATATTATAAATGCGAAAGTTTGTTAGTCTGTTTGTTTATTTCTTTATTACCTTTTCACGTCTAAATCGTTGAACCGATTAGGATGAAATTTGGGATACAGATAGTTTGAGTCCCGTAGAAAAACATAGGGTAGTTTTTTTTAATCACATAATTCCCGCGGAATAGCTATAAACGAATTCAACGCGGACAGAGTTGCGTGCAACAGTATGTACATTAGGGAATTTACCTACTGATAGTCTGATTTACGTCCTTATGCTGTAACTTAAAGGCATCGGTCACTTTATTCGTCGACCAGGGTATCTTATAGTCTGTCTGCTAATACTATTTCTGTATTTATTAATGCACAATTTCTTTCAGATTCAATGCTAACTAACTGCATATAACTTTGCCTGGAATCATTATATTGCGAAAGTAGCCATGGTGCTGTCATGCAATATTCAAGGTGAAGAAAAGAAGAAACGTTTAATGTTGATATGCAAGAAATTTAGGAATATCCGACTGATTAGATTTATTTATTAACGCTGTGTTAAAAAGTTTGTTCTAAATAAATATGATGTACACAATGAAATAAAGTTTTCGTAGGCATCTTTTTTTAGCGTTCCGTGGCTGGAAATTTTAGTGGAGATTCTAAAAACAAGAATACCAACAGGTATGTAGTTTTTATTTGTTGAATGAAACTACAGTAATTTCAGATGATGAGATAATAGGGGTACATATATATAAAGTACTATAAGACCGTACAACTTAGACCTTTGAGATAACTTTGCCCAAGTTGTATTTTTTTTTAAATATCTGAAATAAAACAAAATTGACTGATTTGTGACCACTTTGTGACATACACATTTCTAAATCATTTTTGTATATTTTTTTCCCTGTTGTCACGAATAAATCTTTTCTTTTCCCTCGATATTGGAATATTTCTTTATTCCTGACGGGAGTTACTTCTCCTTTTTAGGGTTCCGTACCCAAAGGGTGCCAACGGGACCCTATTGCTGAGACTCTGCTGTCTGTCTGTGTCTGTCTGTCTCTCTTCTACTGGTTCGTAACTATTATTTAGTTTTTAAGGTTAGGCCAACGGGACCCTATTGCTGAGACTCTGCTGTTTGTCTGTCTGTCTGTCCATCCGTCTGTCACAGGGCTTTATCTCTTGAGCTGTAATAGCTACCCGTGTGATGTCGGGTTAGAATTAGACCTCTCCATTTCTTCCGTGGATGTCGTAAGAGGCCACTGAGGACCGTAGGCCACAGGCTAGCAACCTGTCACTATTGTACTGTTTTTGTCAAACTTAAAACCTAAAATTGCTAAAAGTGGCTCCGAAGCTGTAACGTTTCGTGTGCTTTGCCTACCCCATTTAGGCATACATGTTTGTGTGTGCTAGACACTTGAAATGTTGACAGATTATGTAGGTATTACTGTGGCCTCCATAACAACAAATACTAATAATAAAGTAATTAAAATTAAAAAATAAATGGAGTTGTCATACAAGAAACGTGTTTTTTTTCCGCGTTTTTTGGTTACTAGGCGTTGCTAAAACTTATTTTATTAGTGAACTGTTATAAAAACATTGTACTTACGGATCCCTTCGTATGTACGAGTCCGACTCGAACTTGACCTTTTTTATCCTGCCAAGGCCTTTTTGTTACAGCTTATATTTAACTCCGCGGGCAAAATAAATATAAAGGGCAAAATTGGACGGTTTTATGGTACTAAAAAAATAGTCTTCTATTTATAACAGAAAAGGAACGACCAATAATTGAAGGATTTTTAAATTGTGTTTATGTATGTAACTTGAATTTTAGTTTGCAGATAGCTCTTATGGCACGAAGAGTAGAAAAATCAAAAAATCGCCGGTTACGTTTAAGTTATGAAGAAATATAAATTTCATTTCATAGTATGTACCACACAAGTATATATCATAATCAACTTCGTGCCTTACTTCCTGGCGGTGACATATTGTCACATGGAATTCAAACTAACATCAAAAAAATGTACGAAGAATTTACGAATTTATGCGCTAGTTTCAAAAAAATTACTACCCGTAATAATCACGGGACAATTCACACCAATTGACCTAGTCCCAAAGTAAGCTTAGCAAAGCTTGTGTTATGGGTACTAAGCAACGGATAAATATAATTATATAGATAGATACATACTTAAATACATATTAAATACCCAAGACCCGAGAACCAACATTCGTATTTTTCATACAAATATCTGCTCCGACACGGGAATCGAACCCGGGACCTCAAGCTTCGTAGTCAGGTTCTCTAACCACTAGGCCATCTGGTCGTCAAATAGTACTACTAATCACTACTAATAATAGTACTACCCGTAATAGTAGTACACCGGTAGTAATAAAGATACTTTCTGGCGGGCGCTATCTATTTTACTATGAAGCAGTCGAATTTTTTATGAGAAAAAAATCGGAATCCCAATCTATCGGAATCCCAATAGGCACCTTGTATAAGCGCTTCAGAACCTGCACGTTCATTTTTTATTTTTTTAACTATAGCGTACAATTTCGTTCATTTTTTCTGATTTACAAGAAATTTGAAAAGTCGACTGCTTCATAGTGAAAAAGATAGCCCCCGCCAGAAAGTACTTCAAACTAGTAGATTTTTTTTAGTTTCTTTTATACTCGGTTCCATTTTTTGTTAAAAAAATTTTTCATGTACCTACATTTTTTAGTGTGTATGACACTCAACTTCAAAGCTGTCTCACCCTGGAGATCGCATATATCGATATTTACTTGACATCTTATTCCGAAACTTATTTATTGTTTTGTCACTAGTAACGTGCTAGCGCAAGTCTTTTCGCGATAGTTTTAATCTTCTTCTGCGTGAAACATAAACATGTAGTAGAAAAATAGTAGAATTATTATACGTTCAATTTTTTTAACAAACGAGTTAGTCATCCTGTGACATAGAGCATGTTTAGACTTTGCTCACGTCTAGCTTTAGAGACATTCTTGACTGAGCCGGCCGCGATTTGACTGTAGTAGGTAGTATGGCGTTCTTTTTCGAGTGTCATTGCTACTGAACTGTCAGGTTGCCTTACTGAAGAAAAGGAAACTCGTGTAAAATGACAATCTCGCATACAGATACCCAGAATCAAGAACCAAAATCAGAAGAATTGCATATGTTCATATATTGATAAATTTTTATTGTGAGCTTACAATTTTTTAATTATGTGTAACTATTATTACAAATTATATATTTTTAAGCTTCTGGTACCTTGACTTTTGTATTTAGGACTATTGCATGGTAGGTGCACGTGGCTAGTAGCTAGTTTTATAAAATCTCCGCTTACAAATTGTATCTTTCACGTCACTGCTTTCATTATAGTGGCATCATAATAATGTTTCATTTTGAGTTTGCATTATATTATAGGCACTAAGTAAGTATAGAAGTTAGGTTGGTCAAAACTGTCTTATTGGCTGTACATTTATTTTCATCCAATCTAGTGTCCCAAATTTCAAATTTGTCAATTTTCAAAATCACTCAATATGCTTGAATGAAATGTTTTACATCGTAAAATCTGGGCCATATTGTCCGAAATAAAGGTACTATTATTGTAATAGCTGTTCAGATTTTCGATCACGAACCCATCTGGACCCGGTCATTTGAAAGGCATGTGACCACAGCCAACATATCTAATATAGATGAGATGAGCAGAATTTTGGAGGTCTATCCCCTAATACACTATAAGGATGTGCTAGCGGACAGGCCTCTACAGTTGCCAGATCCGGACAGTAATTCACATGGATGGGCTATGGCGTTATAGGATGCCGCATACAGCATTACCGAGATATGGAGTGAGATAACGGACACCTACCATTACCATTTTCCAATATCATATAAATTGTACTTTTAGTAGACGATGACATGTCGTTCACTAAATGGGCCGCTCAAACTATTGACCCCCCGGAACAACGAGGTGTAGTATAATATAACGCTTCAAAAATGTGTTTCACATACTTTTATTCTGACCTAGAAAGACGTGTAATAATATGTGATATTTTTTGATTGATTCGATTGCATATCTATCTTGTCCTGAGTGGATAGAGATGAACGAAATAAATACTTGAATAATTGAGTAATTTCGGTGTTACCAGGTTCCTTGACTCTTGATGCGTGGCTTTACTGGTACGTCCATGAGGCACATGTGCCATATGACCAGTGATGTAAATAATGGAGTTGTTCTTTCGATAAATAATAAACTTTATTACATACATTATAATAATTATTTTTATTCTTGAACCGCATTTAGATAAACAATGAAAATTGCTACGGGGATATTATTACCTTATCATTACTATGGCGACGTGTCAAAAGAACGCTGCACATTGCTTCGGGACAGATAACTTGTTAATTTGCGGAACCTCATATAAATATCTATACAATAAGTTTACATACACGCCCGCTCTCTTTCTCTTCCATGTAAAACAATATGTTAATGTATGTATAGTATATGTCACACAAGCTCAACTAGCTGTCACAAATACCTACTATATAACTATTATTAGGTATTGTGTGATATATATATTATTTCATGTAGGAGGAGGGAGGTGGAGGAGGGCGTGTACTGCATGTTATTATATTATGTAGGAACGTATCACATAGATCTAACTGTGCCGCACGGTTGACAGCAGAGAAACCTAGGGCAAATTAATACTGTAAGGTTCTAGATACTGACTAACAGTCAAGCTCAAAATTTTTATTTGCTAGTGGTACGGTTGGCTTGTTGATTGACTGGACAGCGGGCATATTTAACTTGTATCACAAAGTTTATACCTTTTTTTTTGTTCTCAAAGTATTAGCTGAATCTAATGCCGACGTTGTTCACTAGCAGACCTGACCCCCTGATCCTGATAATTATTCTGAAACTGTCTAATGCGACGTACTGCATTTTACTTACCCCAAAGAAAAGATTGTATGGTAGAACTGCAACTGTCACAGGCGGAACGGCAGTGATGGGCCTGGTAATTGCAGCCTGCTCGGTGCTCGATCAGATGAGAGGAATAGAGCAACAAATAATTAAAAGAAACTAAAATTAATCAAAATACCACGCACAGGACTTATCACGCTAACACACACGAGTAATATTTACCTCGACGTTTCGACAACATTACAGTGGCCGTGGTCACGAGTAGACTGAAGTGTGGGGTGTCAAGTCTGCCTAGCAGCGCGAGTCCTTCGAACTACCCGCACTTGGTCATTTTTATTTGTCACCCCACACTTCAGTCTACCCGTGACCACGGCCACTGTAATGTTGCCGAAACGTCGAGGTAAATATTACTCGTGTCTAAAAATATATTGTTTCCAAAATACTTACTTGATTTATAATGCATAATAATTGGCATGATTATTGGGATATGAATTTACTGTACCAGCGGGAAAATTACAAATTAATTATACTCCCTGCCCGGTCAACCAGACTAGTTAGCCGTAGATACTACAGGCAAAGAGCGCTCAAAAAGTAGCAAAGTAAAGACATACCCTTTTTAATAAAAAAAAAAATAGTATTTGAGGACATGTAAATCTATTTGAGCATTTCTAAATAAAGTTTGTACATTTGATTTGCGACTCCTATTTGTGATAAAAGTTTGCAGGTATGTAGAGTGAACGATACTGAGCCGTAATAACATAGTCTCTCAAAATGTCCCAATTGGTTGTATGGAAATTTCCTTTTTTTACCAAAACTATGGATTTGCGGTAACAAAAAAGGAACTTTCCATAATTGGGACATTTCGGGAGACTATGTTATTTAAACTCAGAGTGAACGATTCACTCTATCTACCTGCAAATTTTTACCCAAATCGGAGTCGCAAATCAAATGTACAAACGTTTTTAGAAATGCTCATTTTAGCACTGTAGCTTGCTGTGACAAAGTATCAAACTGTTCAGCTACCTATGAGCTTGACTGCTTCGAATTAGGTTTGATGCAACATCGGTCTCCGATGATGACGTGTCAGCTAAACTGAACGTGCCCGTAGTCTGCAAGTACGACGGATTATTTGCGGTAGTTCTAGTTCCTTCACAAGACCTGAAGAAAGAACTGCGGGATTTTCCGCCTTTGTACCTTTGCAAGAACTGAAGATGCTACTGCGAAAGGAACAAAGGCTAAAAAATAAACGCAGTTTTTCCTTCAAGTCTTGTAAAGGAACTAATGCAAAAAAAACGCAATAGTTCCATCGCACGAACATCCAAAGGAAACACTGCCAATAATCCAGTACGCACGACTACAAACCTGCTGGATCGGAAAAAAATCCTAGCAGATAATGCTTACAATAGGTAGTTATATGATACGAATCGACAACTGTTTTCGACTCGAAGGTAACAAAGGGAGTGTAGATGATTTTGGAACTGCTCGTAGTCTTCTGCTGATTGTGCCAAATCATCGGTTATGATATCCTAACAAAATCAATTTGTATAAGTAGGTACAAAATTAGCACGGGATAATTTTTTACCGCAATTAGCCATGCTAACTTTTTTAATATGTATGGAAATCTCAAAACCATTTCGAGAAACAAGCTTTCGGTACAGTTTCTATGTATCAGATTTAAAAAAAAATCATACATTATTAAGATATTCGTTGAAATGTTTTGATCTTCAAATGACCTTTCTCTACGTCATCAAATGAACAATGGATAATGATTCCTATGCCTTATTCAAAAAAAAAAACACCGACGTCTGTCTAGTCTAAGTCAAACACACACAATCGTGACGTTGACGTATCGTTTCGTTTTGTAGTAATTGTAGTTTGTTTGTTATTTAAACACAAAGAGTAAATAAAACCAGCATATTATCCTCTAACGGAACAGAAAATGGCCAAAAGGACGGCTAATTTCGAAAAAGCCGATTCCCGGAATTTGCCACTAGTGGACAATGTTATGATACTGGAGTTCATGACGAATTCTAGCAACCACAACATCGCTGAAATAAGAGGAGCTAAAGCTCTTATGTAAGTAAATTTCTGGCTTAAAAATAACAACTTTATTATTTTGATACCAAATTAAATAGTACTACAGTTGAATTTATTTTCTCCCCTTTTTAGGTCATCCCGGGATAGTTACTTGTCCTCAGCTGTGGGATATGTGGAAGTGCAGAGAAGCTTGGGAATCTGTATTGTCAAAGCCAGAATTGTACCAGAGCATAGAACACAAAAGTCATATACTGTAATGGCCAAAATAAGGGAAACTGATGCCGAAATCTTAGAGTCAAACTGTTCTGATTGTGCAGCTTCTGCAGGTAAGATCTATTAAATCTTTCCTTGCGTAACTTTGATTGATTTAAAAAAAAGTCTTTTTGTAACTATAGTTTTTTTATAATGTTTTTTTTATTACTTTTAACTTACAAATATAAAAAATAGGCAGGATGTTACCAATTTAACCTCAAATCAATCAGTTATTTATACCAACCTCTTCTTTTTAAGGTGGCTGCAAGCATTCTTTACTGCTTTTATTTTGGCTTGAAAAGCAGAGTTGTGAGCCTTCCTGCACATCTACACAATGCTTCTGGATTAAGCCTACTTTGGGATCTGAACGAACTAAACATGTTTTGGCAGAAGATGTATACAAAAATGTTAAAAAAATTAAGATGGCTCCAAGAGATCCTACAATTTTACAAACTTTTTATGAACAATGTGTGCAAAGAGATGCAAAAGGTTCACTAATATGTAATTTACAACAACAATTAAAAAAAAAAACTTTTAATCTCTGACATGTCGGTAGATTTTTTTGAAAAGGAAAGTAATCATGATTTTGAATATTTTAAAGACACATTAGATCACCAAATAGGGTTGGCAGCTACAATAGTTACATATATGTGAATATTTATTATTTAGCTTA
Source organism: Choristoneura fumiferana (assembly GCF_025370935.1). Classification (NCBI taxonomy): domain Eukaryota; kingdom Metazoa; phylum Arthropoda; class Insecta; order Lepidoptera; family Tortricidae; genus Choristoneura; species Choristoneura fumiferana. The sequence goes on from NC_133495.1 coordinate 8,772,568, forward strand.
ATATCATATACATGTTAATGTAACAGTTGATGTATACAAATTAGTGTATGTGTAGTATACATACTTATGAGTTCTTCAATGTGTATGTATTAATGAGTATTAGGATGATTCTAATTTTGTGCAGTTTTAAATGGTATATTTATGTCCTTGGCAGTACTACACAAAATGTTAACAACTGAAGAATGTTTTTAAACTAAATATGTTTTTAATTTTTGTCCTACTTTTTGTATCACAGAAACATATTTTATTATTATTAAAATAAAACAATTCATGTCTGTACAAATTCAGTTTATTTTTATTAAATCACCCTGCAAATTTATAAGCCCACAAGCAATCATTATGATTTGATCCAAGAAGCCTACATGTTTGTGATTGACAACAGAGTGGGGCTTTAAGATTTTAAATTCTCTAATTTTGCCTGATGACACGCTCAACATGGATTCGCAAACTTGCAATCGTTTTGCTCTTAAGTACTTCTTCTCTGGAAGGTTTCTGATTTGCGTAAACGCTTGGTGGACGCAATAGTTTTATATTCTTATTTACTAATGCAGACTCAATTTCTTTGAAGCCTCTATCGGCTAATATCACTGCGTTAACAGGAAGACATTCGATCAGGCAACTCTTTTCCACAAGGGCTTTATCAGAAATCCGCCCACCATAACCTTTGGATATAAAACTGATAAAGCCACTTGGAGTACAACCAATTAAATATTTTTAAAGTGTTACAGCTTTTATACTGAGACCAGGTTTGAGATTGCCTCAAAGGATTTGTGGGTTTTTCTATCTGAATTTCAAAGCAGTCTATTATCATTTGCACATTGGAATAGTCAATTTTGAAAACCAGAGGTAAATTTCTTTTTATTTGTAAGGCTGATGGCAAGAATATAAAGTTTTGGAAATAATTTGCCAACACTTCTACACCTAGAAGGACTAGATGCCTCTTGTACATTGACAAATTCTTCCTCCCACAGTGAGGTACTGCTTCTTGGACTTTGGCATAATATCTTCTTCTTAAAGTGTGTATTTGTTCCCTTATCAAAACACACAATCTTTTCACACTGCACTGCAGCATTCACTTTGATTGGTAATGTTGATCCTGAAGTACTAGGTATTATATATTGGTTTAACTTTTGTTTCTTTGGTGTTTCTTGTGTGTCCTCGCATCGTAGTAAATCACACAAAACAGATCGCTTCTGACCCACAGTTAATGGAACGCGTCGAAGCTGAGCATTTCGTGCCATTACTGGTTGCTCATTCATCAGCTTACATTTGTAATAATTTTGGATATCTTCTCGCTGCAAAATAAAACAATATTATAATAATTAATAAATACGATCTAATTTATACGAGTACTCAATGGTCAAGACTTTATTATTATATATAAGCGACTATATTATATACAAACAATTGTGTAAAAGTAATGTGTTTGTTTTAAATAAGTACATACATATAAATGATCTTCACAACAAAACTGCAAATAGTTTTTGATGTATTTTTGTTCCACTTTACGACACCATTCCTCTTGCAGTCGTTCTGGGATTGGTACGAATAACAAATCCGGGTTATCCCGGCTGTTATTCGGACATAAAGGGACGAAACACTTGTACCCTTCCATTTTAAACAAGTTCCGTAAGCGATTTCAAGTTTTTTTGAGGTTAGCAGTCCGCGGTGACGTTAATACCTTGACGTTGACGAAACTGTTTTTTTTTGTGCAGTCAAAGACTACACTATCCATTGAGGATTTGATGACGTCACGCCAGCAATAAATTGATATATTTTTTATAGTAGATAGGATTAAATTAAAAAAAAAAATACCGAAATTAGTTTCTTAAAATAGTCTATATTTATCAAATACATTATAATAACCATCCAAAAAAAAAATGAAGCATGACCAATTTGATACCAGTTATCGGCGAGTGGGTGAACTTTTGCTGTGATGTAAGTATTTCGTAAGTATTTTATTTATACCTATAAAGGCAAAACATGGCCTAAAAATGCATGAGATTTGGCAAACGTATTCCTTGAGGATCGCAGAGGTGCAAGAAGTTTTTTTTTTAATTCGAATATCCTACACTACAGAGTAGATTTTTTTCTTCAGCGGGAGCGAAGCCGCGGGATTAAGCTAGTAATTATATATACGAACTGAGAAATCCAGATGCAGAAGCCTAGATAAACTCTTCGTCAACTCTTTTCTTGGTTAGCAACTTATTAATAATTGATATTAGCAGCTTATGATTACTAATTCTCTACCAAAAGTGTTACCACAGAAATTGAGTGATGATGATGATGATAATTAGGATAGTAAACTCTGTATGGTTTTTATTACCTCTTTTGATAGAAAGAGCTTACACGAAGCACTGTTCATAAAATATTAGGTATGTCTAAAGGCACTGTTACACATGCTCGTTACTGGACTGAAGCAAACGCGTTCACACTTGCTTATTACCTTTCCCCCTTCCACCCCGTCTCGAGCTTGCCACTAATAAGCATGCTCGATAGTAGCATGTCCTGTTCACACATGCTACTAGCTAGCATTTGCTCAATAGTAGCATGCTTTCTTGCTACTAAAGAGTATGTGTAACAGTGTCTTAAGGGACTTTGGCCTTACGGATGCCCTTGATAAACTTGATTGCCTGGGCATTCCTGTGCCTGTCGTACAAGATGACTAAGAGCCCTGGTGGCAGCGCTCTCTATTGCCAACTACGAATTCCAAACTCCAGCTCTGCGGCGTGGAAGGTAAGGACAAACCACCGCACTATTTTCCCAAGAAACTCGTCCTGTAGATTTGCTACCGATTTCAACCGACGACCATGACCACTTTAGCAAGAGTAGTAACTACGAAAAGTAACTATAAATATAACCTGAATAATAGCAAGACCATCAACCAAGACAAGAAACCGTGGTCAGAATCTCGGTAATTTCTCAATTTATCGTACACATATTATGACCACTTGAAAGGCGTTTGGCTCGTATTATAATATGCGAACAGTTATCCAAGATCCTGCTTCTAATTATCAATAAAATACTTATAGATTTTATAGGTCGTAGTTAAATTTTCGAGTAAAGTACAGTTGGTACAAAATTTCGTGACTCGATAAAAAAATGTGAATATTACTCGAAGGAGTACCCCGATCGGGTAGCTAAGTGTCGCAATAGACTTTCGCTAGCTGGCGCTGTCTATTTGAGTGTGTGCGTGAGCTCCTAGTGTCCGTATACGGCCGCAATTGACGTTCAAAGTAAAGCACCTCGTTTGCGGCTTTGGCGGAATATTTCATTTCGAGTGTGGGGTCAAAAAATCGGTTACGCTTAGATACTCCCGCCATTAGTTTTTGGTGAAATAATTCTCCATAATTTACGAAAAAAACCTGAAAAAAGGAACTATTGATAACAGCGCCATCTAACGGGACATTGCTCATGAGCTAACCAGGAGCAAACCCCTTAACTGAAAGAAAACCTCATTGCCCCTCGCCTCCCCCACGTACTCAACTTTATAATTTATAATAACCAAGACAACAAGACAAATGAAATTAGATTAAGTTGCCTTGACTTTCCAAACACGTACAAATTAAACCAAAATCTACCCAGTAAATTTCACATAAACGCAAAATCCACGAACTCCAAAAGACATTTCAAAGTCCACATTACAACATTCTTAATACCAAGAAAAAGAAATACGCAAACATGCGGATCTTCGTTAACTTCCCTCGACAAAATCCTCAAGGGACCGTAATAGGATAAAAGCACTTTAAATATTGGCAACCCTTTCTCAAAGCCACTAGCCGGGTTCGCGCAAGTTGCTCAAATACCCAAACCTTTGTTTTGTAAGAGGGAATTTATTCTCGTGGAGCCTTAGTATTAATCGATTTCCTGTCTATCCGCGCCTTGTGACTTGCGTAAAGTCTAGACTGCTCCAACTTCGAAGACGATTCGACCTTAAACTTCTTTTGCCAAGAAAATCGATTAATCTGTCATCTCCCAGGATAACAGGATCAAAGAAATTTGGGCACAAATTTGTGCCTCTGGGAGAGGACAGGTTAAGTCGTGGCCTTATTAAATAAATTTACGGTATGTTAGAGCCCCTTTCAGACCATTATAGCCATCGAGAGACTAATTATTCAGGATTCAAACCGCGGTAGCAATGCATGTGTTTTTATTGTGCTATTATGGACACACATAATAGGAGGCTAAAGAAAAATATTATTTTAGAATCACGTCACGTTAATTTAACGTTTTATATAATAGAATCAACACCAGTTTTTTCATGTCTGAGATAAAGAAACAATAATCCATTATCTTCTGTTCCTTAAAAGTTTCAGACCACTAATATCCCATAACCTGCAGTAAAAGCAATAATTAGTGGTCCATTTAAATTATCAATTTCTGAACAAATATTTCATTACTACCTATAATCATCTCCTTATTGTATTTTGATTTGCTTGAAATCATCTTTTCTTTTCATCAAGTCCGCAAACAATAAGTAATATCTCTGAGTCGCATCTTAAGACGATTGAAAACAAAGTACGAACTCCCAGAAGTAATAAAGTACTTCCTTTCCTGTACAAATAAAGTCTTGGTATTCTCTCTGAATTTCTGTGGAGAGGTATATGATTTGTGTAGCTACGACACAATTTTACGACGTTACAAGCTTGCCTCGGGTGTGGTTCATACTTGAACGATACGCAAACAAAATATCGCTTTACTTGAATAAACTGGAATACCTTACATAGATTGGTGTGGTGAATACGACTTTTTACTGTTTCTCTTGGAGATATTAGGTAATGGTAGGTACGTAATTACTCTTTAATTCGTTTTTTTTTCACAAATTTAATTTAGTTGTGATTATAGTAGAAGATCCGGTGTTAAAATTAGAGTCCCTCCCTAGTCTGTTATTTTGATAGTGAAAAAGTTTGTGTTTCCTCGCTGCACATTAATATTACCCTTAATATATAAAGTTTTGGTAATCCTGGTTGTGGCACAGCTTATGGTACTTTTAATAATACAACTTTATTGTTGAGTAGGGAATAAAATTACCTTTCCTTTTCTGCCAGCTTTACTTTAGTAAAAACAGACATACCTAATGTATCCTCGTCAATTAACTATTTGATTGGTTTTTCAACGATAAGTAATTTTATTCTTTATCCAACAATGTAAAGTTGCCTTGTCAAAGGTGTGCCATAACCATGGTTGCTATGATTTCTAAACCCTAAGATCTTAGCTAATTAATCTAAACTTTAGATTATACATTCAAAAGGACTGGATTTAGCCAGGCAACCCATTTACAATTTAGAAATATAAATATTATCCAACTTTAAATTTTGTCATCATCAAGAAATAGTAGATGAAGGTTATATTTCTAATACCGGATCTTGGACTATGGAGTCAAGTGTTCCTTTCTTAGTAAGACAAGTATATTTACAAGACATTAAATGAACAATATGGTATGAAAACTAGCCTAATTCCCTATCAAACGGGAAATTCTAAAACCCCAACCATTCTATAAAATATTTCGGAATCATTTTATCCTACTTAATATTATAAATGTGAAAGTTTGTGAGTGAGTGAGTGAGTGAGTGAGTATGTTTGTTACTTTTTCACGCTTAAACGGCTGGACGGATTTTGATGAAATTTGGCGGAAAGTTAGTTTATAACCTGGATTAAAACATAGGATACTTTTTATCCCGATATTCCCACGGGATAGGGATAAAATCTCGAAATAACAACCGCTAGGCTTAGAGTCATGAAATTTGGTATGTAGGTAGTTGGACGTCTGGAATAAAACATAGGTGACTTTTTGACCCGATATTCCCACGGGATACCTAGGGATAAAATCTTGAAATAACAACCGCTGGGCTTTGAGCCATGAAATTTGGTATGAAGGTAGCTGGACCTCTGGAATAACACATAGGCTACTATTTATTCCGATATTCCCACGGGATAGGGATAAAATCTTGAAATAATAACCGCTGGGCTTAGAGTCATGAAATTTGGTACGTAGGTAACTGGACATCTGGAATAACATTTAAGTTACTTTTTGACCCGATATTCCCACGGGATAACTAGGGATAAAATCTCGAAATAACAACCACTGGGCTTAGAGCTATGAAATTTGGTATGTAGGTAGCTGGACCTCTGAAATAACACATAGGCTACTTTTTATTCCGATATTCCCACGGGATAGGGATAAAATCTCGAAATAACAACCGCTGGGCTTAGAGGCATGAAATTTGGTATGTAGGTAGCCGGACGTCTGGAATAACACATACGCTACTTTTTATCCCGATATTTCCACGGGATAGTTTTGTAACTAAGGGACCCCATACATCCGTGTATTATTGTTATTATTATTTTGTAATTTTTTCTTTAATTGTATACTTACTGTAGTTTTTAAGTATTTTATTTGCACTTATTTTATTTTGAAAAAATGACTTTCTGCCAAGCTTCTTGCGGCGCATTCTTCTTGGCAATGATGGTCTTTCCGAAAGTGCTGGTATTTAAAAAAATGACGTGTAAAAGTGCCCATTGCGGCCTATTTACTGAATAAATGATATGAATTTGAATTAGGATAGGGAAAAAATTTGAAATTTTAGCACTTGGTTTAGAGTCTTGAATTTTGTACAGTTATTCACAACACAACCTCAATGAAGACCACGATATAAATTTGGAAATTTCCAGGGGAATTTTGTAAAATCCCGAAAATTTCAATTGCAACTACGAGACCGAATAGTTTACGCGTGCGAAGCCGCGGGTAAAAGCTAGTAACTACCAATAATCCAACTACCTACATTCCAAATTTCATGACTCTAAGCCCAGCGGTTGTTATTTCGAGATTTTATCCCTATCCCGTGGGAATATCGGAATAAAAAGTAGCCTATGTGTTATTTCAGAGGTCCAGCTACCTACATACCAAATTTCATAGCTCTAAGCCCAGTGGTTGTTATTTCGAGATTTTATCCCTAGTTATCCCGTGGGAATATCGGGTCAAAAAGTAACTTAAATGTTATTCCAGATGTCCAGTTACCTACGTACCAAATTTCATGACTCTAAGCCCAGCGGTTATTATTTCAAGATTTTATCCCTATCCCGTGGGAATATCGGAATAAATAGTAGCCTATGTGTTATTCCAGAGGTCCAGCTACCTTCATACCAAATTTCATGGCTCAAAGCCCAGCGGTTGTTATTTCAAGATTTTATCCCTAGGTATCCCGTGGGAATATCGGGTCAAAAAGTCACCTATGTTTTATTCCAGACGTCCAACTACCTACATACCAAATTTCATGACTCTAAGCCTAGCGGTTGTTATTTCGAGATTTTATCCCTATCCCGTGGGAATATCGGGATAAAAAGTATCCTATGTTTTAATCCAGGTTATAAACTAACTTTCCGCCAAATTTCATCAAAATCCGTCCAGCCGTTTAAGCGTGAAAAAGTAACAAACATACTCACTCACTCACTCACAAACTTTCACATTTATAATATTAGTAGGATAACAAATTAGTGTTTAAAGTACTTCCTAAAACATAATATGAACATGAACGTCTCGAAAACTAAAGTCATGGTAATATTGCACACGCAAAGAATCTTAGCAAACATCCAAGTCAATGGCAACGTGCTGAAGAACGTTGACAAGAACAAGTTTTTAGGCTCGTGGCTCACTGATACTTGGGAAAGCGTTACTGAAATCCGTGCTTGCATTGAAATAACCCGTGCTTCATTTACGTTCTATGCTGTCGCTGTCGAAAACTCTCCATTGTGTTGAGAACCAGGCTCCTTCAGTGCCCGTATGTATGGCCCATTGTTCTGTATGGGTGTGAAGCGTGGATTATGAAAGCAGAGCTCCGTAAAAAAATAGAAGCTTTTGAAATGTGGTGTTATCATCGCATAGCTTCGCATTAGCTGGACGGATAAAGTTACAAATGTAGTTTTGCTTCGTATGGGAAAAACCTAGAACTGGTCCGGACAGTCAAACAGAGAATGATTGCCTACCTTGGACATGCACTGCGGCATGATCGGTATTCCCTTCTGCAGACCATCATGATGGGGAATATGCCCGGGAAGCGAAAACCAGGTATATTTAAGAAGTCTTGGCTCCGTAATATCAGGGAGTGGATAGGGATTAAGACCGTCGAGCAACTGTTCATATTGGCACTTGACGAGAAGAGATACAAGGAGCTGACTGCCAACCTTCAGTAATGGAAAGGCACTTGAGGAAGGAAGGACTTGAATATAGAATTTCATCTCAGCTTTCATTAGGTATGTATTATTGAACAGTAATTAAATTTAAAATTGTAATGCTCCTATAGCTTTATTAATGTTGTGTGTAATTTAGTTTGCTTCGTTACATATGAACATGATACGAAATGAGATCTGCACCATTCTATAGATGCATTGTTATCCTTGCGGTCGAATAGTGAATGCTGAATGTGCCCACGGCAGAGCAGGAGGGAGTTATTGCGCTTTGCTGCATTTCTGTCAACGGACGAGACCGGTCACATGAATCTGTGAGAGAAGGGATTGCAAAGAGTCGATGAAACCAACCAAATATACGAGTAAAATAAGAACAGCACAATCTGTGTATTTGATAAGTTGATAAACATTATCCGATAAAGAAAAGATCGACATCGTCATCTGTTATAGTAAAATTTAAAATCAAAATACAGAACGCATCAATGGAAATTGACTACAAATTTATCTCAAATATTAAGTAACGAAACAAAAATTAAAAAAAATCATGCTTCAAGACAATCGGAAAATTAAAAGTGGGTAAAAATTGTCTTGTAAGTTTTGTTTACATTGTTAGTTCATTACAAGTGAAGAGGAAGGGTTTTTTAAGGGGTGTCCCTTAAAATGTCGACAAACTATTTATCGAAATTAATTTCATCGAAAAAAAAAAACAGCCAAGAGCGTGTCGGACACGCCCAAGATGGGGTTCCGTAGCCATTACGAAAAAAATCAAGTAATATTATGAGCATTATAACACAATTAAAACTCTTACTACAGTCTTAAAATCTATTACCAGAAAAAGAGCGTGTCTTCACCATTAGTATTCGATGCAGGCACCAGAAAATAGGTTAGAACTACGACCTCAAAAAAAAATCGCTATCAGAAAAGTAGGTTAGTTTAGGTAAGAACTGTGACCCTAAAAAATAAAGCGGTAAGTACCTGAAAAATAGGTTAGGTAGGGTTAGAACCGCGACCCCAAACAAAAATAAATCGCTGCCAAAAAGTTGGTTAGGTTAAGTTAGAACTGCGACCCCATAAAAACTAAATCGCTACCAGTAAATTAGGTTAGGTTGGAACTGCGACCCCAACAAAAATAAATCGCTACAATTATAAATAAATAAATAAATTTCATTCAAAAAAGTATAAAATAGTAAAATATGAAATGAAGTTCTGCCAAATAAACTATCTATTAAATAATATTTCCAGAAATTAAAAATCGATGATTTAAAAATATTTATTTTACTCATTCGAGGTAATAACAGGAAAGAAAAAAGAGACCAGCGCTGGGAATCTAACCTAGGTCCTCAGCATTCCGTTCTGCGTGACATACCCTACACTACCTCTGGAACTACCACTACTGGGTCCAATGGTAGTGTAGGGGTATGGCACGCAGCACGGAATGCTGAGGACCTAGGTTAGATTCCCAGCGCTGGTCTCTTTTTCTGGTTTTTCTGTGCGTCCATGTCTGAGTTTGTATTTTCGATATGGTTTTACGGGATGACCGTAAAAGTAACGGAGTTAAAATAAAAAATACAAAAAGACTTTAAATAACCAATCATAAAAGTTTGTCGACATTTCAAGGGTAAACCTGTTTTAAGATGTTAATATTATTTTCATTTATGATACATGTATTATAATTCCGTATACCTAACTAATAACTAATGCTTTTACCAATAATTTAATGGGTGTAGCACTTTAGTGAATGATTTCAGGACGTAGCAACACCTACTGGTATTACTTTTGAAGAGGGATTCATGTCGGTTGCAGTCTATTTTCCTAAGCAGAAAGTTTCTTATAAAAAAAAAGTATCGATATCGATGAAATGATGGTTCAATGGAAATTGTTAGAAGCGGCTCGGAAATCACGCACTCACCGTGTCAACACGGACTGTCCGGCAAATTGACGTGCTAGCTGACGTTAAGTGACTGCGGAAGTTATATTTTTACGCTTACCTCTATATTTTTTAGTGACCACTTGCTATAATCGTTTCAATGAACGGTTGTCTTTCTCAAACAAAAGTACCTACCAACATAAAGCTCTACTGCCAAAGTGTGAGGAGTGTAAGGATGTGTGTGGTTTGAGCTCCATAACTGCCCATCCATGTGTGCTTAATATTTACCTACTACTAACAACTCTTAAGATAGTAGGTAGCTTTTTATAGCATATACAAAACAATCATCCCAATTTTTTGAAAATGAGATTAGACGTACATCCCTAACGAAACATTGTAGGTAAGCCCTTGATTCTCAAAATTTAGTGTACTTATTAAGAAATATCGATATCGATGAAACGATTCAATTTAGATATCAGAAACCGAAAATCACGTACACGCTATGTTGACATGGACTGTCCGCGTGATTGACGTGCTAGCTTAATAATGCGGACAGACATAGTACTTTAATGCTGAGATCGCCCAAATAGACGAGGGTTGTTGCTTGGTTATTTAACCTAACTATGAGTCAAGAGGTCTCCGTTCGAATCCCGGTAAGGAGAGATGTTCTTACAGTCAAGCTTTTGTTATTTTACGACTAGTTGATAATTTTCGCATTATAATTAATTGTTTCTAATGAGTTCAAGACACTCGAAATAGAGGCGTAAAATTAAATCGATGAACATAATTTTTTTTAAACGTTTCGCCTGTAGGTACAGACGTGGACTTTGAGGGCTTCGATGCCGCTGAAAAAACATTTTATTTTATTTTATTCGAATGGATAGCAAACGAGCAAGTGGGTCTCCTGATGGTAAGAGATCACCACCGCCCATAAACATCTGCAACACCAGGGGTATTGCAGATGCGTTGCCAACATAGAGGCCTAAGATGGGATACCTCAAGTGCCAGTAATTTCACCGGCTATCTTACTCTCCACGCCAAAACACAACAGTGCAAACACTGCTGCTTCACGGTAGGATTAATGAGCAAGATGGTGGTAGCAATCCGGGCGACCTTGCACAAGGTCCTACCACCTTCATTTTCGTTGTTATGGGTTGTTGGTTTTTTACTTGTAATTTTGCTGCTGATGTGAGATGAATTCCTTTGTAAGATGTCATTAGGTTGATGCCTTTGCAGACCCATAGAACGATAATTACGGATATCGTCAGAGCTACAGCAAAACCTATGTGTCATGACATTATATCCAGTTACAGTATGATTCGACTGATGACATGATGTATAATATCATTTAGGTGCTTTTTTCAAAATGATTACCTACTTGGTCCCCAGATTTGACTTCTTTTACCGTGGCTAGATAAAATAGTTTTTTTATCGTGGCATCAAATGTGCATCCCTATTCGACCTGCAGCTGTGAAGCTCGACTGCCCTCTCGGTGCGAGATTTAATTGAATTATTTGAATGGATCCGACGCTTCCGCCGCTGCGCCGCCGCTCTGGCTGCGGCGTTCCAATGAAGCCGGAAATGGCAATTGCCACTTCATAATATAGCTATTTTTATTTATTGATATTCGAGGTAAACACACATATCATAAGCGACAAAGTATCGTTCATGCACCTTAACCGTCCCCATATTTTACGGATAATAAACTGACGGTCAAAAATAACTGGTCTCTACCATACAAACTTATAGCTGTAAGAAGTGTCTCCTTTGCTCATCAGTATAGTAGGTAATTAGGTACGGATAAAAATTTAAGCAAACCAAGGCTCCTCTTATCGTATTTTATTTTGAAACCAGTTCGCAAGTAGGTAGACTAGAAGACCTTTTTATGTGAGCCAGTAGTTTTCATCAAAAATCTGCTAACATGTTATGCAAAACCAAAAAAGTATGACCTAATTATGAATTTTGAATAAAGAAAGTAATTCACGATTGAACAGGTTCAAAATCTGTCTGAATTATATTTAAAATGTCAAATACTTAACACTTGATATAAATAATATAAACAAGTTTGCTACCAACGTAGAATTTGAAAACTCTAGTGGTACCGTGAAACGTACAACGTAATCTACAATTTCGTAGATATTATCAGTCAGTGACCCGTAATTAGGCAAAACGTAACTGAAAATAATATCCAATATAAATTCCGCTTCCACTGGAGTTGTTACTGAAATATCAGCAGCTACAGTTACTCAAATGAACAGAACTACAATAACAATAAAAATTGATTTACTTACTTCATCTTTTATTTGAGTTTGAATTATCTTTAAACCTGTGGTTATACGCTATGGAATCCGCTTATATTAAAAACAAATATGCCTGACTTAAAGTTTTAGGGGTTTCACGCATTACACCAAATTACTTCGTATTAAGTGAAAATCTTCCTCATAACGTTTACCGATCACCGAAAGCCTTGCGGCAAAATTCAAATTCGAATCGGAAAAACTCATGAAGAGGTCTTTGAAGAGACGACTCTGCTTCAGAAGATTTACTGGCAACATTAGCTTGTCATTTACAACTATAATACTTACAAATAACTAGGTAGCAACTGAAAAATCTAAAACACAACTATACTAGTCAAGCATATGAAAATTACGTACGTGTAGTACACAACACAACAGGTGTCAAATTGCTCAAAGTTGACCTTCACTGTACTGTTCGTGGATGGTTATACAACAGATATCTAAGCTTGTTAAGCTCACACACACGCACTCCGGTTGTAGTAGTATGGGTGATGGCGGCAGTACACCGACACCTTGGCCGACAATCTCGAGTAGACTGAGCGTCGTTCGGCTCTGTGCTGCGGGTGCCAAGCGCAAGGAAAACATTTCCCCAGGTTCGGGAAATGGGCATTCTGATTGCATTAAGAAAACTTTAAAATGAGTTCGGAAATTAAGAACCTATAATTATAGGCACTTTATATTTCGTTTCAATGGAGGAACAAAATGTATGACATTGGACATCGTCGATTTATTATTTTTATTACTATTTATACACTTACTCGTAATTTTCCGAGATAAAAAGTATCCTAATTCATAGGTTGTAAGCTATGTTCCGAATTTTCGTTCAAATCCATTGAGCCGTTTTGTGTGACAGAGATACATCTAAATATCCAAACTTACGTATTTAGACTAGCTTTTACCCGCGACTTCAGTTGCGTAAACATTTAGATTTAACAGTCAAATTAATTTCAGTAAATAATTATGTATTATTAGGAATTCACAAAATTTACATCAATAAATCATTAAAGAACATTGAAGAAAAATTCCATGTTTCTAGACTTAACAATTACTAGGTATAGGTATAGGTTTAATAATTTTGATATAATTGATAACATTATAATAACAAATAGGTCTTAATATGACATGTCTTATATAGGTTTAAGTTGTTTTTTTATTGTATTTTATTAATTTTGACATTCTATAGTTTAATTTTTTTGATCAATAAATAAATGGAATTTCAAATTTTCTAGGTATACTATGTTTATATTGATTCTCCGCTAACAATGCGCTTAGTAACGGAGAAGCGAGTTAAAAGAAGTGTTGTTCATTGATGTGGATCTCTGCAAAGCAACGCCTGAATCTATCAATTATCTAGACTCTAGACTTATTCTTGACACCGTAATATCAAGAATATAGGCAGGGCCACATTTAGAGGTCTGGAGGCCCTTAGGCAACAAAGAAGTGGAGCCCCTAAATAAATGAACAATTTGTACAAATTACTATAGGTAAAATATCAAAGGAAAAGTTGTTTACACTAGTAAACGAGGCAATTTGAAGAAAAAGTCGAAGTCTACTGTGGGAGCTCCTATTTGTGGAGGCCCCAGCGCTGTAGCCCCGATTGCCCTCTCCTAAATCCGGCCCTGAATATAGGGATAAAATATCCTATATGTTATTCGAGAATTACGTATACACGTTCTATTAGGTACATATCTACGTTCAGCCATTTTAGCGCCTACTTTTATAGGGAAGGTCACGGTTTCATACCTGTCTGTACTCTTATAGTCTCACTGAAAATAATAAGAAAAATAATTAGGTACCTACAACAATAACAACAACAATAATAGCTCATTGTCAATTTTCTCGTCACCTTTTCTCGTTTTTTTGTTTTTACTTTGGCAGTACTGTTGCTGTTTCCTCTGCAAGCCAGCACAACCGCTTTCAACTCCTTTCCTTCACATTATTGGGTCCTGGTTTTCCGGCCTCGCTGGCGGGTGCCCGGTTTGTGACGCTGTTGAGACGTTCTCCTTTCCAACCTTTTCTCGGTGTAGAGACGTTAATAATTAAGGAGTTCTCCCGGTGCTTCAACATCAGCTCTGCTACACTAGGTATAGGGTTACGACGAGCAACCTTATTAACTAACTACAGAGTAACTAAGAACTATCCTGATAAAATTAGTATAAAAAATTCAAAATTGAATCGTTTGCATCCGTTTGGAAGCCAGGTATGCGTACATTGTATTAATACAGATAAACACGTCAAACTTATGACACCCTTTGCTTTCGTCGAGACTTAAAAAATCAAAGTAACAAAATTCTGACATAGATAATACCTATAACGTTTTTCATAGATGTCACAGTAATGAGGCAAATTCCCTTCATTTCCCGAGTTTTAGTGTAGGCTGGCAGTACTCGCTGTGGATGATTACTCCTCCCGACTGGTAACGTGCCCGGGCACCCCATATTACGACCCTATACCATTATGCTCCATATAAAACGATTCCTATTCGCGATTTATATTTCACTGCGGGTTGCTACACATTCTAGCTTATCCACCCCTTTTATAACAGTAATGTAAACTTTTATCGGCTATATACCATCGATATTCGATAAAATTGTTACAAATTCTGTTTCCGTAGAGCAACACCTCGAAAACGATTAAATAATTGCAGATTCGCGGTTGCGGCTTGGTTCATTCGTGAATTTTCAACGAAATGAGGGCATTCGATGGAAACTTTCTTGATTACGTTGTAGTGAATAAATAACTGAAACGATTTGTGCAAGGGCTGCGGCCAGAATTGCAAACTCTAGTTTTAGCTCTACGAAATGGAGGTTTCGCAGAGAAATACGCTCAAGATTCAGATTAATCTTTTATTTTTATTTTATTTATTCAACTGGATGGCAAACGAGCAGGTGGTTCTCCTGATGATAAGAGATCACCACCGCCCATAGACACCTGCAACATCAGGGGATTGCAGAGTCGTTGCCAACCTAAAGGCCTAAGATGGGATACCTCAAGTGCCAGTAATTTCAATGTTATCTATTGACTATTAAAACGCCTCTTATTGACTGTTTTACAGACTCTACTAAGAACTTGGTATTTTTCTCTGATAATGTAGATTTTTACCTATATCAAAATATAGCTTTTGCTTTGATTTTATTTTCATTTGACTCTAAAACTTAAGCAGCATTTTTGGGGACCTATTTAGCGTCATGCGTTTTTGTATTTGTTCTATGTTGTTTTTATGACGTTAAATAATAGTACATTGTTGTAGAGGCTAAAAGTAAGCAAATATAAATGAAACAAGTTAGTTTGAAGGCCGACCCGGAAGGGGAG
>NC_133495.1:8788327-8888955 GCF_025370935.1 Choristoneura fumiferana
CGATCCAGGCTGGACTTCCAGGATGTCACTACTAGATTATTGTATTGTCACGTGATTTACATAAGTATTCCAAATTTCAAGTCAATTTGACCACTGGAAGTCAGACAGACAGACAGACAACGGGACAGGTGAAACTAAATAAAAGCTTGTAATAAAACCAAATATGTATTGAAGTATGTATCTAAATAAATAAATAATAAATATCACAGGACAATTCACACCAATTGACCTAGTCCCAAAGTAAGCTTAGCAAAGCTTGTGTTATGGGTACTAAGCAACGGATAAATATAATAATATAGATAGATACATACTTAAATACATTTTAAACACCCAAGACCCGAGAATAAACATTCGTATTTTTCATATAAATATCTGCCCCGACACGGGAATCGAACCCGGACCTCTAGCTTCGCAGTCAAGCACTGCTGCTTGGCGGTAGGATTAACGAGTAAGATGGTGGTAGCGATCCGGACGGACCCTGCACTAAGTCCTACCACCCACAAAACCCGTTTGCACGTTTCCTCACAACGTTTTCTTTCACCGTAAAGCTCGTGGTAAGTTTTATATGTAGGTACTTAATTTTCGCACATGAATTTGAAAAAACTTAGCAGTGCGAGTTCGGATTTGAGCCCACGATCTTCTGCTTGTAAAGCCATAGGTTAAACCACCTGGGTCACCACGGCTTTAAATTGTCGGATTATGTATTGGGCAGTTACCAACATTAATATTTGACACAGAAAAGCGTGCATAAATATCTGATACGACTTTATTTCTATAGGGCCGGTACGACGTGTCAGATATTTTTGCACGCTCCGCTACCACAGATATTAATGCAGGATAGGACTATAATAATGATGGGACAATTGACACCAATTGACCTTGTATTATGGGTACTAGGCAACGGATAAACATACTTAAATACATAATTAAACGTCCAAGACCCGAGAACAAACATTCGTATTATTTATACAAATATCTGCCCCGATCGGGGATCGAACTCAAGACCTCAAGTTGCATAGTCAGGTTCTCTAAGCACTTGGCTATCCGACCTTAAATATAGTTGTTCATGTTTTGGACTTTGTGCATCTCCCTATATTGGCTCTGTGCACAACATCAGCGCCACCTAGCGTCCGCAACTTTTCTGGCTCTGATGCTCTGACTAAAGTCTATACAAATTGCTTTGTTAATGACAGATTCATATGAGTATGACAGAGCCAGAACTATTTCTACTTTTGGCCACCATAAGCGCTGCGATAGATTTCATCACCCCCACCTAGTACTTCGCACCCTCCCAATATGACATACTTTTAAAAGACCTTCAAAACCATTCAACATTAATAAAGTCATGTGTATGCAGCACCCGCATATATGCAATTGAAATGCCAAAGGATCTTATTTGCCTTTTACTGACATTCAGTGTTGAACTCTACAATTATGCCAGTAAAGTCCAAATTTATTATTTGGGAATTTAATTGCGCTGTTTTAAAATGGATTGCTCGAAATGTGTTAGAATTGTTAGATATACAATGGTAATTGGTGCTTTCCGGTGTTTGTCGTAGGTTTGCACCATTGAAATAATAATAGCAATCCGCTAAGTACAAATCGGACTCGTGCACCGAGAGTTCCTTAAACCTATGTCTAAAAAACCAAACTGTAAGTTCACCAAGTTAAGTTGTAAGTTCAGTTGTTCTCGGCAACAAACTGTCATATCAGTTTATGAGTGGATTTAGATAGTAAGCAATTGTGGGTCAATCAACTTTTTTACCGACACTAATCTTTTTCAAACAATTGTAGATTTTTGTAAGTAAACATGTTTTTTCTGTAATTTAATAGATGGTGTACATGAATACATGCCATCCTACGTAAGTTCAACCTATTAAATCGTGAAATATCTTGTTGGAAGTATGATTTTTCGGTAAAGCCAGAGATTTTGGTAACGCAGGAGACGCCCAAAGTGTCGATAAAATAGTTGATTGGCCCTTGTATGTAATACTTATGAGAAATAAATAAATAATAATAATAATAAAGAACAGCCGCTGATAGAATCACAAGGTATGAAGTAGACAAACGTATATATTTATGTTGATACCATTATGATTTGAGATTTGTAATGTTACACGTTATGATGATATAGAACGAAAACAATGTTTCTTATCATGGGGTCGTCTATTATTTTTTAACTTAATTTCGTTTTATTATTTGCTGTTATAGTGGCAAAATAAATAATACATTTTAGTTGTCATCTATTACGGTTCTCGAAATATAGTGCGACAAATTCAACTAACTCGGCTATCTTGCAAAACTTCACTTTTTACAGTTCACCGTGAATGTAGCTGTATGTGGCGTGTGTTCGTGGTTTTTAGCTCATATTTTAAGCATTATAATATACCTAAAGCTATTATTAATAATTTGAGAAAAAAACAAAATAAAGCGCCTCCGTGTAAACGTCACCCACGTTACCTAAAGTTAGTGGTTTTTCTTTTCTTTCTTTTTTATTTCATATGTAAGATTATTTTCAAGTTTTCCTATTGGTTTTGTTTCTCATTAAATTTAGTTCTGCCGAATTTTAATTCTTTCTTTCTAACAATAATATATTGTACAGTACAGAATGTTAATATCGCTCATGACTCGTCGCGTCGGTTTTCTTCCTATTCCTGAAGATTCAAATGAGAAAGAAAAGCCGATCATTTGTTTGTTGCGTCTGACATCTCTGTAAACTAAGTACTTACTTACTAAGTGTAAGAACTCATCATTGTCCTTATAAATTTGCTTCCACCTCCAACGCCCTCTTAGCTCCCTAGTACGCAATCTCTCCACCGGACGCCCTCTATTACCTCGTTGCGTTCGCTATAAGGTGTCACAATTGGTTTGGACCTTGGCCTCTCCTGATCGCCTGGTACTAATCTGCTTACCACGGCAATTGAATGATCGTCCAGGTGCTAGGAACACGGATGTTTTCTATCAGATAGTTACGTTCTAGTTTTAGGCACATGACCTATCGCGGACAGCTATCTACCATTTAGTTGCTCAAGAAACGGACAATAGATTTAGATCTCATGTTAGCACAAAACATTATTATACTGGTACATATACATGTGTAAGTATGATATGTATTCCATCTCCATCCATCAAAAACATAGTGTGAAATGAAGCAGAGCTCAATATTAAGATAATGCGTCGTTGTTGACTTTGCCGACAAAAGAATTGAGATCTTATTATATAGTATAGGTACCATCAGCCAAATATATGGTCTACCACCCTAAAGTTGATAATCGTTTGTATGCCAAACAATATTAATGCCAACAATAGACTTGCTGTCAACTTGACGTTCGACTTTAGCGACACATTCATTTGAGAGGAACTTGTTTAAAAATTGATGGACCAATTATTTTCCTGATGGTACCAAGTTCAGTATAGAAGATCCTGATATTTTAGTTGCAAGAGCATGATGATTATGATGATGATGGTGATGATGAAGATAATGATAATGATTATGATGATAGTAATGATGATGATAAGGCCGCCTATTGCTCACCTTGTAATTTTTCCTCTGTGTATCTGTTTTCTGTATCGCTTACTATGTCTGGTGTACAATAAAGAGTCTTTTTATTGTATTGTATGATGATGATAATGATAATGCTGATGATGATGACTATTATATATACAACATCAACAGCGGAACTTTAAAGTGAACTCTCAACTTTTCCAGGGGTCTCAGAGTGCTTCTCATCACGATGTTTAAGATCTGGATGTGGGAGCGGAGGGGGACCACCGTAGTGAAGAGATGGGAGGAGGTCGCTAGCTGGTCGCCAAACAAAAAGGCTTTCGTCATGGGTGACCGCTCGCTCACGTTCCGGCAGGTAAGAAAAAACATAGAAAATGAATTGAAAATACAAACTGAAATATAGATGCACAGAAAAAACAGAAAAATAAGACCATCACTGGGAATCGAACCCAGGTCCTCGGTAATCCGTACCGCGTGCTATACCGCTACACCACTGATGGTCAAAAATAAGACCATCACTGGGACCATCAGTGGTGTAGCGGTATAGCACGCGGTACGGATTACCGAGGACCTAGGTTCGATTCCCAGTGATGGTCTTATTTTTCTGTTTTTTCTGTGCATCTATATTTCAGTTTGAATTTTCAATTTAGGTTTTACGGGATGACCGTAAAATTAAAAATTTGGAATTGAAATAAAAAATACAAAAAGATTCCAAAAAACCAATCATAGAAAATGAATCATTTATTCGTGACAATAGTAATAAGAAGTGACGTGCGTGTCTGAATCGCGCAGGGTTCAGTTAAAAGATTGAACTTAAATCTGTATAAGTAGCTAACATATAAAAGTTAAAAACCCCTTTGTCATTTTAAAGTTAAATATATCAAAAACGGCTTAACCGATTTTAATGAAACATAGCTAAATACCGCAAGTAAACTTGCTTCAAAATAAAAAAACGGCATCGGAATTAATTTATCTGTTTGAAAGCTGCGAGGCCATAGACAGTCAAACCGTCATTGGTGTCAAACTTATAACACCCGTTTTTTTGCATCGGGGCTAAAATTGCGAAAGTTTGGATGTTAGTTCCTCGTATCCATTTTACATAACCAACAATGGAACGAACCAATTAATATCCTAGTTCAAAGAGATTTCGTTGATGTAATTGGTTACTTTGAATGTCAATGAAGGCTCTGGTGTGGGGTATAATTGCTGAGCGAGCGAAGCGCGCTTCCCGCGGCAGCAGATGACGAAGCGTCAGGACTCAACTTTAAGTTAGGAAATAATTTGACCCTGTTTCAGTGCTGGTTATGCAAGATGGTTACATATGAGAAATAAAATTTATTACACACTGGATTTTCTGGTTTTTCCGATATTTACTTAAGTACAGTAATGTAATTTTTAGGGAGATGAATTCAGCAACCGCATAGCTTGGTACTTCAAACGGCAAGGCTTCAAGAGCGGGGAGGTCATCGCCCTCTTTATGGAGACGCAGCCAGAGTACGTCTTCATCTGGCTGGGATTGGCCAAGCTCAGGGTCACTACTGCCCTGGTCAATACGAACCTGAGAGGAGCGCCGCTCACGCACTGCCTTAAAATTGCTGGGTGTAAGGCTTTGATCTTCGGAGATGAGATGATTGGTGGTGAGTTTTCTCTAACGCTGGCAGACGAGCGGTTTGCACGGAGCAACACTAACTGCCGGCGTCGCGTGTGATGGATTTTACATGCACCCGCACCCACAGACGTGCGTTTACTCCGTGCACCCGCGCCAGCTGGCTAGCGTAGGCCTTAGATAATATAGTACCGGTCCGCATTGGCAACCGGTAAAAATTGGTAATGTTTTTTTTTTCGGGGAGATAGAGGATTGTTTTTTAATTTTATATTATGAGGTGCTTTAAGGCTAAGTTCAGATGAACGCGCGATGACGCGCGGGTGGCTCGGCGCGCGGTTTGAGATTGTAATAAATGGCAAACAACAGCATTGATTTCTTACAATCTTAAACCGCCCGTTGAGCAAACGGCGCGTCATGATGCGTTCATCTGAACCTAGCCTAATAGGGCATGCAGTTGGAAAAAAATACTATGGACACAACTATGGATGACTAGGAAAGGAGGATCCAAACAGAGCCCGAGGCTCGGCTAAAAAAACTAGCTTCACATCACCGACTCCCTAGAGCTAATTAACGATATTGAATACTTCTAGCATAAGTAAATAATTAAATAACATTGTACAGGTATTTACAAAAAACCGATGCCTAAAAAACCCTTTAATAAATCTAAAAAGAGAAAAAACGAGTCTAGTAGTCCACAGCTCTGTTATGTAACTTAAAATTACTATTATATTTTTAAAATACATACAACTAGAAAAAAATACTTACCTACAAATCCCCCCTCCCTCCCGCATGTCCCCTCCATCGGTTCAAAAGTCCCCATTACACTGGCTGCATTGCCCCTTTGTACCGTAAGGGACACTTGTTGAGTTTTGTTATAATTATTAATTGTATTTTTTTTATTCGACTGGATGGCAAACGAGCAAGTGGGTCTCCTGATGGTAAGAGATCACCACCGCCAATAAACATCTCTAACACCAGGGGTGTTGCAGATGCGTTGCCAACCTAGAGGCCTAAGATGGAATACTTCAAGTGCCAGTAATTTCTCCGGCTGTCTTACTCTCCACGCCGAAACACAACAGTGCAAGCACTGCTGCTTCACGGCAGGATTAGCGAGCAAGGTCCTACCACCTGCACAGAAGGTCCTACCACCTATTTTTTTGTACATTTCAGCCGTCAAGGAGATCCAAAACGAGATCCGAGACATACCTCTCTTCCAATTCAACTCGATCGAGCGTGGTGAGACCAGCACTCTTCAAGACACCTCTCCCCTGGCTTCTGAACTCAGTGAAATGAGCTCTGAACCCTTCACTGAAGTAGAACCTGCTAAGCCACGGGACACACTCATGTATATTTACACTAGTGGTACCACAGGGTTCCCTAAGGCTGCTGTTATTACTAATATTAGGTGAGTCTTCATTGTTTTTATATATAGCGGCCAACAGGGAAAGAGTTGACCAAAAGTGGGAGTAGAAGAAAAGGGGAGGTATTCGTTAAAAATATAGGGGGAAAACATAATAGGTGCCCACCTAATGGAAAGTATGCACCGCTGCCTATGGGCTTCCATAGCATAAGTTGAGTTACGGATGCGTTGCTGGCCCTTTAAGAAAGGAATAGGATCATTTTTTGAAGATCCCTAAGTTGTACCGGTCCGGAGATATTGCGCTGTAAGCTGATTCCATAGTTTCAAATGTACAGAATCCTAAATAAAGGACGGGCACAGGACTTATTTAAAAAGAAAAGCATATCCAGTACAAATTAGGCACTTCGTCCACCTGTAACATCTTACGCTTGTCCATACGTTGTCATCACAGAGGACGAAAATGGAACCTCAAGTGTCAGTAATTTTACTGGATGTCTTACTTTCCACGCCGGAGCACAGCAGCGCAAGCACTGCTGCTTAGCGGCAAGGTTAGCCAGTTCGACGGTTGCAAATGAACCTTGCACAAATTCCTACTATTCGTAAAACTCACCCGCCGTCCTAAAAAGTTCTAAGCTGTAACAACGTTTTTGGTCCTTCCAGATTCTTCTTGCTTCCTCTCGGAGTGCACACATCAGCTCGCCTCTCTTCAGAGGATGTAATTTACGACCCCCTACCTCTACACCACACGGCAGGAGGCGTGTTAGGAGCGGGACAGGCGATCATTTTGGGCAGTACGGTGGTGTTGAGGAAGAAATTCTCTGCTTCCAACTACTGGAGTGATGTGGCAAAGCATGGTTGTACTGTGAGTGTCGCTCGTAGTTCTGTGTTCCTCGTATGGTAGGGTTATTTGTAGTTCCAGGATAGTGATAACAAAACTACAAAATAAAACCGGTCAATTGCGAGTCTGTTACCGAAACAAACCATTTCCTGTAAGAAGTCCTCTTTTTTCCACTTTATTTTATTTCTGATATTAATTGATTTAGAAATATAATCGTTTTCATTACTACCAACCAAAACGTAATAAAAAGGTTTTTGTGAGTAAGCTTCATTCTCCATACTTACCTGCATATTTTTTGCAAATCGGTGTCAAAAACAAAATGGACAAACTGAGCTGAGTCCTTTTGGCATCACACTACAGCACAATGTCTCTTATTTTTCCTCTCTTCTCCTATTTATGTTTTTACTGCGTTTTTGTTGTGATGTAGTGTGTTTTTCTTGTCAATAAATGTCGTGAATTTGAGTTTGAGTTCAAACTTCATTCGAAATGCTGATCTCATTCTCACGTACAGTTTCACTTTATGCCAACACTATGTTTCTCATGCCGCTCTTCTTTCAGGTAGCCCAGTACATCGGTGAAATCTGCCGCTACCTCCTGGCTGTCCCGCCAGCAGCGACGGACCAGGCGCACAAAGTACGCGTTATCGTAGGCAATGGACTAAGGCCGCAGATTTGGCAGGAGTTCGTCCAGAGATTCGGTGTGGAACGGGTGCTGGAGTTCTATGGAGCCACTGAGGGCAACAGTAATTTAAGTAAGTGATATACAACAAGGAATAAGGAAGGTGATAGTGATATTCAACAAAATGCATGGTGGCCTTGTAGTTTTATCTATGGCCTCTCAAGCAAAAGATCACGGGTAATTATATTGAAGTGCCAATTATACATTCGAAAATACAGTTTTCGAAATTTTCGAAATTCAAAATTCGAAGTTTACCGCCACCACGTGTTCATGCAGTTCCTCCACATCCATACCTCCACACTGTTAGTATACACACAAAACCTATCTATTACCAACACTACACTGATGCGTTTATGCTACCAGATGTTAGACTAACCCGGTGCATGTGCACGCGTGTGTGGTGCGGTGCGTTATTAGCATAGTGTACGGTTGTGTTGCACTAAAGATGAGCTCTGGTTGAGTTCGAAACGCGTCAGTGTAGTGTGGTATTGGTGATAGATGGGTTTGTGTGATGTATCTTGCATAAACTTAGCTATCATAAAGGTCGCGGGTGAGCAAATAAATTACTTTTGTTAATTGATTTGTACCTCCGTAAACTAACGCCTGATTCAATAAATAATTCAATAGTGTGTGTAAAGTCGGCTGCACCATTTCAAAACATAGTAAGGGACATTAAGCTAATTTTACAGGAGAGAGAAAAAACATGTTTTGTCTCAGCCGTACGAAATTTTGCAATATTCGTTCCAAAAGTGATACTTTCTCCGTTTATTAGATTAAGCCGAATATCCAGGTATATATATATGCACTTAATTTCCTATATTGCATGTTTTATGTGCCATACTAGGTTTTGAAATTAAACTCAAATAAAAACTTATAGTGAACCGACCAATTTCAAAACCCAGTATGTGTTGTCACTTTGACATGATCAAGAGGCTAAAAAGACTAAAAATCATAAGTTTTAATACGTGGACCTTTTTTCAATTTAAATAAAACAAACAGTCAGCTAAGTAGTTGTTCATTACAATAATTTATTATAAAAAATAAAAATTACGGCACCAAGTCTTAATTTTTTTACTTTATATTATCCAACTACCTATTAATTACCATAATTACCATTACTATTATTGATTACTGAATGGGAGATTGATCCAAATATTTTTTCGGGACTGGGGTATCAGTGGTACTAGTTTAGGAGCGGATTCAGGAGCGGAAACAACAGGTTGACTTTCATTTTCTTCTGGAAACATTTCTGGAGAAGGAATAGGGGGCTCACTTTAATTTTCTTGCGGAAGTATATATATCATAATAGCAAGATGGTTCTATTAGTAGAAGCAAAGATGAGCAAATAAGCGACGAGGTAGTATTTTGAACGTTAGTCGTTATTAATGGGATGAAAAAATAACATAAAATAGCAAAAACTAACACCGAAATAACATGAAATGTTAAATGGCACAGACATAAAACATAACACAAATGCTCAAGCTCAATAAAACCATGAGACACACACTCCCACGCTCAATAATAATACAGTATGATTACTTCCGATTTGGCACTCGGCAATTCTCGGCATACCTACATCGAGAGAGATCTGAAGTGCAATAGGTACTTAGGCAGAGGTTTTGTTATTAATTACATGAAATAGGTTTGGGTATTTTATGTGATTAAATTCTGGGTTTTTAAATAAGTATCCTATGAAAAAACACGAACATTTACGGTTAAAACTGAGACGTCCCGAGTATTAAAGTAGAAATAATCTTACTGTATGAAGCGTAATAATTAAATATCCAAACATTTTGCAAAACATGTGTGTTTGTATGTTTGTTGGTATGTTTGTCCGTCTTTCACGTCGAAACGGAGCGACGGATCGACTTGATTTCAGGCATAGAGATAGTTTATGGGCCAGAGAGTGACATAGGCTTCTTTTTATCCCGGAAAAATGCACAGTTCCCGAGGGAACAGCGCGCGGTAACCGGATTCCACGCGGGCGAAAGCTAGTATTATATACATTTACTTACACAAAATGGTTGTTGTCTAAATTCAAAGCGTTGTTCACTATACGCTTGGTGCGATTGCCTTATTTCATTCATTTATTAGCCAAATTACGCTACGTTTTAGCAAAATTTTAACGTTACACGTGCATACAAACTCAATCTTGGCTGGCAACTGCGCGTTTAAATGAGTTCGAACAGCTCCAGCGCAATAGCATGAAGTTAGCGCGGCAGCACAGTGCTGCCAACCATAACGCGTCAAAATGAATAAAGAACAACGTACCTATAACATTTGACTTACAAAAACTAGTAACTTCAACTAACAAACACATACTACTTTCCAAAAAGTTACAATTAAACTCGTTTGACCATATCAAAACCTAGTAAGTCTCTCTGACTTTTTCAAAACCTAGTAAGTGCATGTCCCATACTAGGTTTTTGAAATGGTTTTGTGCCATACTAGGTTTTGAAATGGTCAAGCCGGTTTTTTTCTGTACTTACTAGGTTTTGGAGTACTCGTATCTCTGAAGTTGAGCGAGATAGGCCTCTAAATGTTTTTGTATCTTGTAGGCACTTGCTAGAAACCACGTTTTAAGCAAAAATCGCAAAATTGAGTTTTTGAGACTTACTAGGTTTTGAAATGGTGCAGCCGAAGTCTCTTAACCTAACCTAAAGTTCCCCATCTGTACTGGGCTCGCGTGGGAGATAACCTTAGCCCTCTCATTCTGATAAGTGGCCTTGAAATACAATTTTCTGGAATAAAAATTACTTATACTGTTATATTCTTCCTAAGGTCTAAAATTTATCTC
The DNA here is from genome assembly GCF_025370935.1 of Choristoneura fumiferana. Lineage (NCBI taxonomy): Eukaryota > Metazoa > Arthropoda > Insecta > Lepidoptera > Tortricidae > Choristoneura > Choristoneura fumiferana. The sequence goes on from NC_133495.1 coordinate 8,799,112, forward strand.
CATACCATCATCTAAAGCATCATCGGGTTAAGTTTGGCTCATCAATACTCATATTCATATTTAACCCGCTGAATCGATAATTATGTTACCTCTGTAACTGACGAGAGACAGACTTAGGTACAGACAGATAGACAATTTTTTTCGCACTTCGTTGCTTAAAAACAAAAGGGCCACAAATCAAAAATATATTTTTTTTTCAATTGCATTAATGCAACTATTACAATACTTAAAAAAATATTTTTATTTGTGGCCCTTCTGTATTTAAGCAGCGATTTATGATATTAGCATAGTAAAAGAGGAGAAGTAAGTCCACTCCAACCCTTTAGGAGATTTAACTGCCTACTCCGGCGCGGACGCTTGGGTTTTCGACGTCTATTTTAGATTAATTAGGTACGTACCTACCGGCAAATAATTTCAGTACGAAAACTTAACTTAAAATTAACTTAAAATTGTCTAATGTCTGTGTCTAGAGAAACCAGACAGATTCTATGCCGTTATATTATTAGTATTATACTAAATTTAAAAATATTATTTATTAATTCGCCGGGATGGTGATAGCGACTGTATACATACTACTCATGTTTACCTACACATAATACTATAACTATATTGTTTATAGGTAGGTAGGTATCTAGTTTTTTGTCCTTGTACGAAATTATTACACTACACTTATATACCACTAATTTACAACTATACCTAATACAAAAAATACGTAAGTACGAGTACGAGAACGTAAAAGGTGATCATCTCGCGAAGCGAGTGCAAGACGAGCGAGCTAAAATCGAAACGTACGGCACCGACCGACGACAGCGCAGCCTTGACTAAAGAAAACTTAATCCTCCTTAAATTATCAGTGCGTGCGTACGGCGACAATCGGCGCGCACACATTTAATCCACGCGATGTACTTTTGTTCCTAGTGAGTCTACTTGTCCTCTTTTACTATGATATTAGTAAGGACCTGTGGAAGGACTAGTAAGAAAAATGAAGTGTATTTTTTTTCAGTTAATTTGGATTCAAAAGTTGGTGCCATAGGATTCTTAAGCCGTTTAGTATCCTCTGTGTACCCGCTCACTCTAGTCAAGTAAGTTGAACTGGAAGGAAAATTCGCCAATTCCTCCAAGCTTTTCTTTACGTTTGGTGTCGAGACTTTTGGTCCGTGGGGTCCTAATACTTCGAAGCTTTGTAAGGAAATATTAAAGAGGTTAGCAGAAGTCACAGGTGACCGAAGAGCTGGCAGCTTAATCGGAAAAATAATAACTCGTAGGTACTCATAGCTTTAGCTATATAGACAGGGAGCGCTGCCAGTTTAGAACTTTGCCTAAGAGGATTCCTTTGAATGATTTGTTTTAAAAAAACATATGTTATGTATGGAAGGACTTTGAGTTCAGGAAAATTATAATATATATAAATAGCATAATTGCATGATGAATAAATAAATAACCGTCTTCATTAAATACATACATATAACATGTAGTGTGTAGTAGGTATATATATTTAATGTTGTGACTTCAAAAGCAAACAATATTTTTTGACTTCTTCTTGGTATCCAATGCAGCTAATTTTGCATATTACATTTGCAGTAGCGAAATTCTATTGATCCAGCCAGAATCGTCTCCGCAGGACGGAATTCTTTAAAGGATAAAGGCATCGACTTGAAATTTGACACGGATATGTTAGTTAGGATGATAATACAAGCTCGATCAACAAAAAAGATTTGTATAAAACATGAAGTTTTAATAACTACAACTACAAGTATATTGAAATTTCAGATGCGATGAAATAACGGGAGAAATATTAAGAGACTCCGATGGAAGGTGCATAAACTGTGGGCCTCATGAACCAGGTATTTCATAAGGTTCCGTAACTTAAAAGGTTAGCAGGTGGAAGTACCTTTTGCAAGGTCCTCCCGGATTGCTATACCACGCGCCATATAAATCTGCCTAAAAATTCATTAAGATACTCAGTTTTGACGCATTTTTGAGATAGTTTTTTTATGCGACGTCTTTACGTTACTCCCGGATTGTGTTCGAATCGCTTAACGGTATAGTGCCTATTCAATTATAGGTATTATACCTTTATAGTTTTTGTGGTACTAGTCGTGGCAATGAACTTTTAGGCAAAGTTAGGCGGCGGAAGGTATACCACCATCTTGCTTGCTAATCCTGCCGTGAAGTAGCAGTGCTTGCGCTGTTGTGTTTCGGCGTGGAGAGTAAGACAGCCGGTGAAATTTTTACATTTTTCATTCATTTTACAAGCTTTTATTTAGTTTCACCTGTTCCGTTGTCTGTCTGTCTGTCTGTAGTCAAATCTTGTAAGTTAAATTTGACCACCCTATATATAAATCGCGTGATAATGTCACTACTAGACATCCCGGTAGTCCAGCCAGGATCGTCTCCGCAGGACGGAACTCTTCAACGGTTAATAGCATCGACTTGAAATTTGGTATGCAAATGTAGTTTGGGTGACAATGCAGGTACAGTCAACAAAAATTACAGTCAGCAAAAAAAGCTTGTATTAAAAATGAAATTTTTATGGTTAGGTTATTTGATCTAAATTCTCACTTATAGATCGCAGGATGTACTTTAGATTTACCATTACAGGACTTCTACTAGGCAAAATAGATCCAAAAAAGGCTATTCTGACGTTCTCCGGCTACGCTGACAAAACGGCGTCCGCGAAAAAGATGGTGAGAAACGTGAAGAAGGAGGGAGACTGTTACTTCAACACAGGGGATATACTCGTTATGGACCACTTCGGGTACTTCTACTTTAAGGACAGGACTGGGGACACTTTCAGGTAGGTTCTCAAAACCTGAGCTGGAAACTTCTTGAGAGAAGCTCTTGGATATCTTACTGTTTTATGGGTTGTCACTCCCTTACGCAAGCTTCTGCATCCTCTGGTGTTTATGCCAGAATTATTTTCTTGCAACGGACATTACAAGTTCTGAAGCTGTCTTGTAAATGCATAGAACTACGCTACCTCGAATGATTTCTTTTGTCCCATCTCAAAGCTAGATTTGGTAGCCAGCTTCAAAATGGGTAAAATATTACCAGTTCCCATTTGGTAGCTAGCTACTAATCTGGCTACGAGATGGGAAAATCATTCCCATTCGGTAGCCAGTTACAAGTTGTGAAAGCACGATTTCCATTACGTAGTAGTACAAACAACCAAATCTTGCTACGAGATGAAACTAAAGTATTAAGGTGATTTTCCACCGGCCGGCAAGGAGAGACGACACGAGACGAGACGAGAATTGAAATTAGTATGGCGGCACCCGCGGCGGCCCGCGGCGGCTCGCGGCGGGCGCGCGAGAATGCATACAAATTTCAATTCTCGTCTCGCCTCGTCTCGCCTCGCCAGTGGAAAATCACCATTATGATTGCCAGAACGATTTAATTGTAAAAAATCGTAGTACCTAAGTACATTAGGTGTCCAAGATCTACGCTCTTTCACTATCTTATTTGCCGCAGACAGCCAAATGTAACTTTTCGGTTTCACCTTTCGGACTTCGGTCTCCTGAAGAAGGCGAAATATCTTTGTAATAAATAGTCTGAACCACACACAGCGCTTACTATTGTCGAACACAATATTTAATCATTTTGCAGGTGGCGTGGTGAGAACGTGTCAACAGCAGAGGTCGAAGGAGTCATCAGTACCCTCGTGGGGCTCAAAGACGCCATCGTTTATGGAGTTCCGGTAAATAAAACTGATTAATAATTTACACTAAAGCCAACTAACGGGCATTCACCTGAAGATAAGTTATCACCGCCACCTACAGCTTGAGACTGCTGGTGTATTGCCAGCCTAGCAAACGGTGTATAATAGCTATTTATGTACATGAGTGTTTTAAGGCCTAATTACGTAGAGTGGCATACAATATTTAATCGACATCCATATATTAAATCCTCTATCATGTGTTAAGCAAACCATTGAGAATGATCTGCATTGTAACCAGAACTACTAGTAAGTATGTCAGCCCCACGAGCTGCGCCCGATGCGCGCCCGCATGCTGCTGAACACCTACTGCACGCGTACTATAAATCTCATTACGATACAGATTTCTTTATCGTAATGACCGTTACGATACAGCCGTGTTCATAATAGAATTCACTGTCGTTATCCAATGTGTATGTCTTTCTTAATGCTTTCAGATTCCCAACGTTGAAGGCAAAGCAGGCATGGCAGCCATAGCCGACCCAGGAAAGAAACTGGACTTCTCTCTCCTGTCTAAAGGCATCCGGTCATCTCTCCCGGCATACGCCAGACCCCTCTTCATCAGGGTACTCCCGGAGCCTCCTCTCACAGCCACATTCAAACTCTGCAAGAAGGATCTAATGGAACAAGGTTTCAACATGGGAGTTCATGATGATCCCATGTATTTCTTAGACCAGAAGACCGGCGAATATGTTCCTTTGACGAAGAAGTTGTACGATGATATTCTTAAGGGTGTTATTAGATTGTGATGCTTGCCATTAGAGGTATTTAAGTATATAATTATTAATTTGTGCGGGTTTGTAAAATTAATGAATTACATAGGAGTTTAGGTAACAAGAACAAAAAACCATGTGCAAGTCGGACTCCCGGACCGATGGTTTCGTATAAATCAAAAGTCAACTATAAAGACAAAGTAATGCTGGTACCCCAGTAATTATGGGACTTTTTTCTTTGTCAGCCTACGCTAGTTGGCGCGGGTGCACGGAGCGGGTGCACTGCCCGGTAATAGTTATTTGTGATACGAGGTTGGTAAATAACCGTGTATCATACGTTTTTCAATACGTTTTTGAGAAAATAGGCAATTAATAAAACAAAATTGAAAAATAAAAACGAAACAACGCAAAGTTTTACAAAAATGGCGCGTCCGTAATGCGCATGCGTAAGTTTTGTTTTCAATTAGGTTATTAACTAAAATTATCAGGTAAAGGTTCGACGCGTTCAGCCACTGCGATTTTTCCGAATAAATAAAAGGTGGAAATCATTAAAATCTGAGGTTATTAAATTTCGAGTACTGCCTTTTCGCAACGTAACGTTTGGCAACCTGTTACATTTCGCAACTTTTCATTTCGCAAACTCTAAAACTGTTAATATTTCAGGATTTATTTCAGGGCCATCGTGTAGAACCCTTTAGGTTAGGTTAGGTTAGTTTTATTAAAATCCTGAAATATTTACAGTTTCAGAAATATAAAACAGTTGGGAAATGAAAAATTGCGAAATGAAACAGGTTGCCAAACGTTATTCACGGAAACATTAGTAAACCATTTAATTTACGGTTTATAATAATTAGAATCAATTTTGCCAATTCATTACTTAGTTTTGTATATTTATACCTACATTTTTCTACGTATAAGTCGATATTTTTATTTTTGTAGTATGAAACTGCTTAGGTATATACTTTAAAAATGGAGAATTAAAAAAAACTGTAAAAAAATCGCACAATACTTCGTTTTTTTAGCATTAGAAAAAGGGTAAACCATCTTGAGGAGTCATTATATAGAAAAACGTTTTTAAAAAACAATAACTATTACTTGTGACCAAAAGCATGTAAATGATCATATATCCTTTCTAATTGATACGTATTCGCCGTGACTTATTTTATAAAAGTGTTTTTCAATAAAAAGACATGTCAAGATCGCTTACCTTCTTTCTAATGCTATAAAAACGAAGTATAGTGCGGTAAAATAAACTTAGAGCCATGTATACATCCTTTGAAAGTGAATTTTTCGAGCAAATGTATTGAAAAATAAATAAAATGCGCGCAGTTAGCGTTGCTCATACTTTTTTTAGGGTTCCGTAGCCAAATGGCAAAAAACGGAACCCTTATGGATTCGTCATGTCTATCTGTCCGTATGTCCACATGCACTTTTTTGCGAAACTATAAGAACTATAATTGGTAAGTAGATGTATTCTGTGAGCCGCATTAAGATTTTCACCCAAAAATAGAAAAAAAAACAATAAATTTCGGGGTTCCTCATACTTTGAACTGAAACTCAAAAACTTTTTTTTCATCAAACCCATACGTGTGGGTATCTATGGATAAGTCTTTAAAAATGATATTGAGGTTTCTAATATCATTTTTTTCTAAACTGAATAGTTTGCGCGAGAGACACTTCCGAATTGGTAAAATGTGTGTCCCCCCCCTGTAACTTCTAAAATAAGAGAAGAGAACTTGTAAAAAAAAATATATGATGTACATTAACCATGCAAACTTCCACCGAAAATTGGTTTGAACTAGATCTAGATAGTAGTTTTTTTTAATACGTCATAAATCGTAAAGTAAACGAAACTTTTATATTATGTTACTTGCTGCTACGGAACCCTTCATGGGCGAGTCCGACTCGCACTTGGCCGCTTTTTCATTAGGCGTCCGTCCACCCGCTTCGTTCACCGCGTCAGCTAGCGAAGGCCCTTTTGCTTGACAAAAGATATATTCTTGGGTACTTTGGTTTGGCTATTTATTGCGCGACATTATTGATTCCGATACTATTATGTAAAGACATTTTGTGATATACTTACATGTGATAATTTACGCCAAAATTAAAAGTATTCCAAAATCAATGTAAATGACAAAAAAAAAAATAATCTCAATTAGATTTAAGAAATATAGATATCCTCTGAATGATTTATTTAAAATAAATTATGTATATAAAGGACGCAGTTTTTTTTTTTAAATTAAACTGATTAGTATTTATTCATCCACACAGTGCTTTACTATTCTCGTGTCCAGTCATTCTCCAGATTAAACTGGGTGTTTTATAAATAGACCAGAATATTGGCCCGCGCCCGCCGTCCGTGTGAAGTTGTTCATATACAGCCACGTAAATAGGCCCGCTGAACTATCTACCCGGCCCGCTAACGACCCGCTTCCAACCCGCTGCCGTCTGTGTATTTTACGCTTTAAACTGTTTCAATGTAAGTCCTATTTACAGTGGCGGACTAACAGGGGGGCGGAAGGGGCGGCCCGCCCCGGGCCTCCGGTCTTGGGGGGCCCCCAAATGCCTCCGTGTTCCCTGATCAAATCCTAAATAAGAATTTAGAAATGTGCTTAGTACCTACATTTTTTTTAAAGCCAGGGGCCACATTCAGCTTTGCCGCGCCGGAACTCTGGCTTAGTCCGCCACTGCATATTTATATCCCTTATTATTTAAATCGTCCCTAACTCTTCACTGACGAAGCCCACCGTCTGCCCTCCTTGATCCGCAACAAAAACGTTGCCTCGATGACGTGAGGATTCAAATCCTTTGTCTCAGGCAAGAGATAGCGAGTCAGCAGTGTGGGAGAGACTACGCAAGCGGCAAAGACGAAGAAGACGACGTCCCGTCCGGTTTGACTGCTGGCACGAAGGCGAGGAAGGATGAAGTTGACCACGTAGATCTATAGCATTATGATATGATGGATTGGGCGAAGCCTTTCACCTAAAACATCAGAGTTTACAGTGATAATGGATGACGTACGTGAATTGGCCTCTGGAATCCGGAGTTCGTAGGTGGCAGTAGAGAGCTTTTTAATCAGAGGTTGACCCGAACCAATTTTTAACTCCCGACGCAAAAAGAGGGGTGTTAGAAGTTTGACCGCTATGTGTCTGTGTGTGTGTCCGTCTGTGGCACCGTAGTTCTTAAACGGTATGACCGATTTGAATGCGGTTTTTTATTTAAATCAGGTTTCTAGCGATGGTTTTGGACGCCATGCAGTAACAAACTCATTTACCGACCTTGGGCTTCATGACAAGTTATGACAATTTATCCATGAATTTCACAATTGTATCTACTATTTAATTTATTGAATCATTGAATCAGGCGCGTTAATTTTCGGAGGTCTATATGAATGCACTGAAACAATTACTTTGCTGACCCGCGATCTTCAGAGCGCAAAGTAATTAGTTTCAGCTAATTCTATTACTTCTGCATTAAGTAGTTTACCAATGTCTTTTGCTAATATCGGCACTAGATTAGGTATGTATTTTACTTAGGTACGGATTATGTTAAGTTAATGATTGCTCTTTTTAGCTATCAAACCTAATGAAATCTATTACTAACTTCTATCTGTTGAAAAAGTTTGCCTTGTAATTTTGCTTGTCATGTAATTTTCAATAAAGACTTTTTGTGTTGTCTCTATTTTTTTCATTATTTAAAAGTTTTTTCTTGTGTAAGTGCTACGCAGAACGTTTCAAGGAGTGAAAATACAAACGTCGTTAATAAATTTATTATTTCACCATTCAATGCCCTTCAAGAATCAATAATAGTAAGTGGTTTTATACTAAGAAATGGCCAAAAGAATAATGACATGACGCAGGAAATTTGTCAGTCAACTAGCTCACGAAGTCGGTGTTGTTCGTTCGATCACAAACAGATAAAGTAAAGATGAAAGAAGTTTTGTTGAACAATTTACTGGACAAAGAGTTTCAGAAGATGTTATTCCCTTTGAATCTAATGCAGACAGTTATTTTACAACCTAAATACAGGATCCTCAATGGATTCGTTACTCCTATAGGATTACGTGAATATTTTATATGTTTCTTGGGTGTTATAGTCGTTATATTTGTGAACTTGATAAAATGGTATTCCTCCAAATTTTACTACGAAGTAGACTTAGCTAGCGTGGATACACTGCTTGCTTTTGACACTGCGTTTTACAGTTTGTCAAGTTTTGTTCTGTTGACGGTAAACTTTGTTCAGAGCAAGAACAACGTGCTGTTAATACTGAAATTGCAGCAAGTGTATAAAGTGTTTGACAGCAACAGTGGCTTGAAAAAAACCCGGAACTATAATTGTGTGGCTATCTTGATAATAACATTGACGTGCTTGTTGTTTCTCATTATCAATTATGGCAGACATTTTCATCAAATCATATTCGTTATATCTCTTTATTACTTTGATGGAAATATTATTTTTGCTATACAAATTATGAAATTTCTAGAGCATGAGATAAAAATGTGGTTGAAGGCGTTAGATCGCTTTTGTGTAACATGTTCTGAACCAAATCATAACAAGTTGACGAAGTATTTCAGTGAAATTGAACAGCAAGAAACAAGGCTGTTTACAGCATTTTTAGATATAATGGAAGCTTTTAAACTTTACAAATACATATTTCAATATTCAGTGAGTATTCGCGCGTTTTACAGCTTACTTGTTGCCCGCGACTTCATCTACGCAGAATTCTATTATTAGGTACACACTCGAGGGAATTTTAAGTTCTTCCTTTCAGAAGCTCAAACTATGGAGACAGTTTAATGCTATTTATAACGTTTAGTACTTTAAATGTAAAAGCGTATAAACAAACATCTCAATGTTGCGTTTATAGAATAAGACAGGATCAATTAAATTTTTCTTCCAGATTTACATTTTGCCAAATTTCATGTTCTTAAAGTAGGCCAAATTTGACTCCTAAGATTTGACAACAGACAACAAGTGAAACTAAATAAAAGCTAGTACAAAGACGGCATTGAGTCTTGGAAATTTTACTAATTCATCTTTGGACAATAATCCATACTAATATTATAAATGCGAAAGTGTGTGTGTTTGTTTGTATGTTTGTCCGTCTTACGTCGAAACGGAGCGACGGATCGCCGTGATTTTTAGCATGGTGATAGTTTATGGGCCAGAGAGTGACATAGGCTACTTTTTTTCCGAAAAAATGCACAGTTCCCGAGGGAACAGCACGCGATAAACGAATTCCAAGCGGGCAAAGTCGTGGGCAAAAGCTAGTAATATAAATAAAATTAATGACTAGTCCTGCGCCGCTCGCATCCATTGACTCCTGCGACCTTCATCTATCGCTGCCATCGTGAGTCCCGGATAAGTACAACCTAGTGCTCTTTAAGGCTAGAGTGAATAGGCTGTTACTGAACCAGTGAGATACATCTTTGGACTCATATGTGCACTTTTCATTTTTCATTTGAGATAGGGCTCCATTACGGGTCAGATTTGTGTACAAAGACAGTCCACCTTCTTGGGGCCTGCCTACCACCGCTGCTTCTGTCAATCAATACGTGGGCATCATTTAAAAACACTGGTGCCAACGGCTATCGCATTAGTACTTTTCAGTATTGTACCCCGTCCATTTACTACTTTAGCTTAGCTGTTTTTCGGACTTTGTCCCTCATAAGTATTATTCAGCAAAATTTTGCATGCCTACTGTTAGAGGGCAGCTAGCATTATTGTCATTTTTATAAGTTAATACCTTACGAGTATAAGAAATTCCAACATCGCATTTATCCACATAGTGCTAAAGCCAATAAATATTTAATTTCATTAGTAATTATGATTGTTTTGTTTATAATACGTACTCGTATTTTGTTTTCCAGATACTATTACTGGCGATTGAAAATTTCGTGCACCCGTTGATATATATACAAACTTTTTGAGCTCCAGCTCAGAAAGCGAGGAAGTTACAGTAAGTCCCAGAATGCAAGTAACATTACTTATGAGTCAATGCAGAAATCTACGTGCGTGTGTTCACGTGTATGTGTAGATTACTCTAACGTCAAAACATATAAGAATCAAATTTGCTACAGTACCTTCCGTTACCTATCTCCACTTTGACAGTCGGCAATATTCTACAATGTTTGTAATCAAGATTTGGTCATGGCCACGACAACGTCAATCCAGCTTTGTATAAGTATTGGATACGGTAAAAAGCTTGATAGTAAAATGCAAAACAAGAAACTGATTGGATGGGGCTACATAACGGCCTTGAGGTTTAAATGGCCTCAAAAACGTATGCCGGTGGAAAGCTACGGGACACTACCGCCGAGTAACTTTCCTAGTCGGTCAGCTCCTGAATATGCAGAATCATCATACGGAGCTGACAGCCAACCACCAGTAGTAGAGAAGCAGCAAGTAGAAGAAATAGTAATTTGTCGTAATTTGTTTGTAATTTAACTTTAAGATTGACGCCAAGACCTCCCGAGTGTCAAAGTGGAAATAATCGTAGTGTACGCAGAAAGTTCAATCTTAATAACATATAATAACAAAAAGTTGGAAAACCCCGACTTTGTCACTTCAAAGTGCAATATCTCAAAAACAGATTAACCGATATTGATAAAACATGTCTAAAGCATGTTCAAGAGCTACGTTACAGACAGACACATAGCGGTCAAACTTATAACACCTACCTTTTTGCGTCAGGGGTTACAAAACTAATAAAAAATTGTGATGTTTTTATGAAATTAAATAAATGTTTTTTTTTCTTTCTAATTAAATGGAAAATTGTATTTTTCAGGCAGTTAATTTATTTTACGGCTTAGTATCTTCTTTGTGGGTGGTCAAAAACTTTACGTTGTTGATTGTCCTATGTGTGGCTTGCCAGAAATTTTACCTAGTCGTTGAGGAAGTGGAAAAGGCAACCGCTGTTATAAGCGGCTGCCATGCGTCCTTGTTTATACGTAAGTTTATTTAAACTTTATGTTTATTGTTTACAATTCAACGCATCTTAATAATATGTAATGATATTGTAACGGATAACTCACGTCTTAAATCGAGTTTAGTTTGACATGTTTGCTACGAAGGCCTCACGGTAGTTTCATGTTCATCTTATTAATATTTATATTCACTTATATTAAGGATTTTTATTGATAGAATAGTATAAAAGGTAGATTTGGAACAATAAAAAAAACAAACTATAATATTCAAATTAAATAAGCTAAAACTAATAAAGCTGAAGCTAAGCTAAAGCTAAATCTATTTCTATCACTGCGGCATGGTACCAAAGATGCTGGCAGCATTTCCCCGCTGGATCGTAAGGCTGATGCGTTGAGCGAGGAGACTGCCAGCTCTTCGGTCTCTTGTGGTGTCTCTGAGTCTCTTTTATATTCACTTATTCATTTTTAGGGTTCCGGAGCCAAAATGGCAAAAACGGAATCCTTATAGTTTCCTTATAGTCTGTCCGTCCGTCCGCAGCTTTGCTCAGGGACTATCGATGCTCGAAAGCTGTAATTTTGCACGAATATATAATATGTAAACTATGCCGACAAAATAGAATAATAAATAATTCTCCAAAAAATTTTCTAGGCTCCCATAGACGTAAAGTGGGGATGATTTTTTTTTCTAACCCAACCCTATAGTGTGGGGTATTGTTGGATAGGTATTTTAAAACCATTAGGGGTTTGCTAGACGATTTTTCGATTTAGTGATGTGTTTGCGTAATATTCAACTTTAAAGTGCAAATGTTAATTAATATTGAGCGTTCCCTCCCCCCTCTTAAATCTAAACAGGTAGGTGGAAAAATTAAAAAAAAGTCAGGATGGTAGTAAGTATATCAAACTTACAAGAAAAACTATAACGGCTAAGTTTGCCTGAGAATTATTAGTACTTTTAGGGGCTGTATCAACATCCATTGATTAGTGTTAACTGACGGTTAAATTTGATGCCGCCTCTATTTGTTTTGTTTGAATAGACGAAGACGGCATCACATTTAACCGTCAGTTAACACTAATCAATGGATGGTGAAACAGCCCCTTAGAGTAAATAGCAGCCTAAGGTATAAAATATACATAAACATGAAAGATTCCGTATAAAATACGAAATCCTTAGAAAAATATTACTTAATTTTTTCGTAATGGCTACGAAACCCTATTTTGGGCGTGTCCGACACGCTCTTGTTAAAAGATTTTATTTTGATTGCCCTGTTTATTTATTTATTTGTATGCGTCAAATCTTGGAAGCTTAATTTGACCCACTCTCAGCGGTCGAATTAACGTGAAATTTGACGTACTTATGTGAATTTGGTGACAATACCATAATCTGGTAGAGACATCTTGGTGGTCCTGCCAAGATCGTCTCTGCAGGAGGGAACTCCTGAATGGCTAAAAGTACCGACTTGAAATTTGGTACAGATATGCAGTTAAGAATGGAAGTACAGGCAGCTAAAAAAGCTTGTACTAAAAATGAAATATTTAACAGAAACTTATTTAAACAAAGAAGTTAACAGATGTCACTGGGGGACCGAAGAAGCCAGCTCTTCGGACAAAGAAGTAAAATAATAAGTGCTCCTTTAAATAATTTGTTTTAATTTAATTTTTTTTTTTCGATTGGATGGCAAACGAGCATGATCCTGATGGTAAGAGATAACCACCGCCCATAAACATCTGCAACACCAGGGGTATTGCAGACGCGTTGCCAACCTAGAGGCCTAAAATGGGATGCCTCACGTGCCAGTAATTTCACCGGCTGTTACACTCTCCACGCCGAAACACAACAGTGCAAGCACTGCTGCTTCACGGCAGGATTAGCGAGCAAGATGGTGGTGCATCCGGGCGGACCTTGCACAAGGTCCTACCACCTGCAAAACTTTAGTTTTTGTTTTAGATAATTATTAATTAATAAGTATAATTTCATTATGTTGTTGTAAGTAATTACTTATATCATTTTATTCATTTTGATACCGTGTTAATCTAGATAAGTAGATGGTTAGTTTTACGAAGTTGTAGGTATGTAGGTACATGACTCGCATTTACGGTAAGGAATGTCAATCTATCATAATACTTGATTATTTATACTCTTAATACGATTAGCTTTATCGATTGATTACTTCACGTCGGTACAATTTGTGTGGTGTATGTTTACATTTGGAAAGCCTTGAATCTTACTCGTGTTAGTTTTGTCAACGAAGAGGATTTTTAATTTTGTTTTCAAATTTATTGGTCGTTTATTTCTAACCTGATTTCTTTCAGTAAGTACGTCACGTTAATATAGCGGGCGAAATATCTGACACGTCCGTCTCCTATATCGTATCATATTTATGCATGCTTGTCGTCATATGGTGCTGGTGACTGTACTTCTTATATATCCTAGTGTGTGAGTGAGTGAGTATGTTTGTTCCTCCTTAACGCTAAAACGGCTAGACGGATTTCGATGAAATTTGGTATGTAGATAGCTGAACATCTGGAATAAGACATAAGCTACTTTTTATTCCCACGAGATAGAGATATAATCTCGAAATAATAACCACTGGGCTCATGAAAAAAAACATGATTGTTTTTAATGAAAAGACAATGAAAACCAAGATTTTCAAGAATTCCCCCGGGAATTTAAAAAAATCCTGAAATTTCAATTCAACTCAACAACAATAAACTGCAGAATGCGCAAGCTGGTTTATACATTTAGAACTCTCAGAAACATTGCAGCATCTAAACTTTTAAATCAAATATATATAACTTTAGCATAATCAATAATATAAGAGTTGGGGAGGTGCAAATAAAACAAAATTTCTAGACGTAGAACGAGGGCAACGCTGCCATCTAAAAGCAGAAAGCAATTTCAAAGAGTCATTTGAAAATAAAAGAAAAAAAATTAGGGTATTTTGGAACTAGTGTTTTGAGAACTATGCATTATGAAAATGAAGTATTACGCCACCGATGGAGGATTACAGGTGAACACAATTTGGGGTATTTTGGGAAAGGTGTACTTTGGGACTAGTTCTCAATGGTTCACGTGTAAATCGAGAATGAGCCTTTTTGGAATATGGTGTTTTGGGCCTAGTTTCTATGAGGAGAGGGGCTTTCGAAATTAGAGTGTATTGACTAATAGTGCGTTTTGGGACTAGTGCATTCGCCACCGGAGAGAATTAAACTGTACAATGTACTAGATAAAAAAAGTATCCGTTAACAAGCTTATGATTCAAGAGTGTAAAAAAGTTGTGATGGAGTGGCTTAAAACATTAAACTAATAGTAATAAAATAATAATAATAATAATAATACAATTTTATTGGAAACAGTGACATTACAGATAACATAAAATTAAGTTTTGCACAGGAACTGTTTCACCGTACTTGTTTTTGTAGATAGAGGTTACCCGTGTCACCTACACTAGGCTAGGCCTGTCCCGTAGGATGACACCTTAACTACGAGAAAACTGAAGAGTTGCTATCATCATAATATAGTTGACACAATTACGCATGCACACACACACACGCACATATAAATGTTTCTATTTGGTACTTTTGTTGTTAAATTATTTTGCTTTTTATGTATTCCATAATAGATATAAAGGTCTGACTAGGGAGGAGCGGGAGCTCCTGGCACAGATTTCTTTGTAAACTTAGTAGTTAGGTGGTTTTTCTAATAATCAAAATTTTGTTTAAGTACAAAAGCTATGCAAGAACGTGCTTCGGGTGACCTCGTGCGCGCGCGCCGCGGGCGGGCTGCGCGCGGGCGGCGTCGTCGCGGTGGACGCGGGGCTGCCGCTGCGACTGCTGGCACTTCTCGCCACTTACACCGTCGTGCTGCTGCAGTTTGCATTCCTCTAGATTACAACGGTTGAGCTCTTTGCCCACCATACGATTGAAATACAATTTTAATTTAAAAAACTGATAATAGTTTTTCCTTTCATTATCTGTGCTTTAACCTTTGCTGTAGGACGTCCACTGTTGGGCATAGGCCTCTCTCATACAACACAGTTGCTTTGGTTGGAAACGGCCTGTATCCACCATGAACCCGTGCTTTAACCAGGTCATCCGTATCCGTCCATCTCGATTATATAAATGGTAGGTATGTGATTGGTTTTTTTTGGAGTCTTTTTGTATTTTTTATTTCAACTCCAAATTTGTTACTTTTACGGTTTTTATAGATGTCGCTAGTGCTGCTCAGTAGCATAGTAGAATAAACAACCTGAGATATGTATGCAAAGGAAAAATTGTGTCTAGATTCCTGTCCAGCAGTGGTGTAGGGGTTATAGCACGCAGCACGGATTGCTGAGGACCTGGGTTCTATTCCCAGTGCTGGTCTCTTTTTCTGGTTTTTCTGTGCATCCATTATATGTCTCAGTTTGTATTTTCGATATGGTATAGGTATGTCACAAGAGTGTTTTTCAATTTCCAGTTAACAGTTAAACATAAATTTACAATACAATACAATAACTCTTTATTGCACACCAACACGTGATAAATAGTGCAGTAAACACATGTATAATTTAATTATCAAATGTTAATCAAATTGTAATACATTTTAATTAGAAAATTATTCAAAATTTGTAACAGTAACAGGATACCGACAGTTGCTCTTGATAACTTAAATTATGTCTTATCCATATAGGTATCTATATATATTAAACTGGTTGCTCTTTTTAGCTGTACAGAATTCAAAGTCAAAGTCAAAATATCTTTATTCAATTTAGGCAATAACAAGCACTTATGAATGTCAAAAAAAATCTACCACCGGTTCGGAAAAACCTCTGTCGAGAAGAACCGGCAAGAAACTCAACGAGGTATATTTTTTTTTAAACAGATTTAAAATATTATTAAATGATATGTATACATCACAAGTATTTAACACAACTTTATTTTTAACACAGTAGGTTCTCTATATGAAGGGATCGCTAATGCGGATCGGAATTACTTCCAAATATCCCTGCCCATGATATAACCATTAACTTTATAATACGCCTTAGATATTAATGTCTTCTTGACAATTAGATCTGAATTTTGTATCCGTTTCATTTATAATATTTTTTGGAATTTTATTATAAAAACGTATGCAATTTCCCAGAAACGACTTTTTGGTTTTAGCCGTCTGTAAGATGGAACTTTAAGCTTCCCTGTGTTTCTAGTAGCCTTGGCTTATCGACGTTAGTGGAAAATCACATAATGTTCTTCCTTACATACATGATTGTTTCAAAAACATAAAGCGACGGCAAGGTCCGGATACCTGTTTCCTTAAAAAAAGATCTTAAAGATTCACGCGTCTTTAAATTATAAATTGCTCTAATTTATCTCTTTTGTAAGATAAAAATTGACTCAATGTCTGCAGCAGAATTATAAAAGGTTAATACCTTGCATTTTTTCTTTATGTGTCTGTTTTCTTATATTATGCAGTGTTCAATAAAGGGTTATTGTATTGTTTGTATTTTACATTCACTAAAAGATTTCCTAGTGTATTAAAGTAATACATTCCAAGTACCTACAAGTTGTAGTCCTTGTAATGGAAGTCCAAACGTCATTAATAATTCATTATTCCACCATTCGGCGCCTTTCAAGGATTCAGTAATAGTAAGTGGTTATACTAATGAAATGGTCAAAACAAATATAACATGCATGACGCATATTATTATTTGTCATTCAACTCACGTGCCTAGTCAGTGTTGTTCGATCAATCACAAATTTAGAAAATAAAGATGAAAGAATTCTTGTTGAACAATTTACTGGACGAAGAGTTTCAGAAGATGCTGTTTCCGTTGAATTTAATGCAGACAGTTCTTTTACAACCTAAATACAGGATCCTCAATGGATTCGTTACTCCTATAGGATTACGTGAATATTTGATATGTTTCTTGGGTGTTATAGTCGTTACATTTACGAACCTGATAAAATGGTATTTCACCAAAATTTACTACGACGTAGAAGTAACACTGCTTGGTTTAGACACTGTATTTAACAGTCTGTCAAGTTTCTTTCTGTTGACGGTAAACTTTGCTCAGAGCAAGAACAACGTGCTGTTAATACTGAAATTGCAGAACGCGTACACATTGTGTGACTGTAACAGTGGCTTGAAAAAACCTCGTCACGAAAATTGGATAGCTATCTTGTTAACAATATTGACGTGCATGTTATTTCTAATCATGAATTACGAAATACATTTTTATCAAATCATATTCATTATATCTCTATATTACTTTGATGGAAATATTATTTTTGCTATACAAATTATAAAACTTCTGGAGCATGAGATAAAAATGTGGTTGGATGCGTTAGATCGCTTTTGTGTAACATGTTCTGAACCAACTCATAACAAGTTGACGAAGTATTTCAGTGAGATTGAGCAGCAAGAAACAAGGCTGTTTACAGCTTTTTTGGATATAATGGAAGCATTTGAGCTTTACAAATACATTTTCCAATATCCGGTGAGTGTTTCCTGCGTTTTATAGCTTACTTGTTGCCTGCGACTTCATCTACGAAGAATTCTATTATCACACGCCCGCGGGAATTTTAAATTCTTACGGGACAGAAACTATTCTATCAGGGAACACCCAAATACTCCGAAACATTTTATTCCGAATTTGCTTATTCCGATTTTCAAAACTCTGATTTTCACAATTCCTAAGACATTATTCCGATTAAGTACTCAAAAACTCGAAATTTATTTATCCGAATTTAAAAATATCTATTTTTTTAAGATCCGATTTTTAAAACTCCGAAGAATGAAAAGCACAAAATGTTATTGGCCCGAAGTACACTATTCTGATTATAAATTTTCCAAAATGACATCGCTAGTTCGGAAATATGACATTCGGCAAAATAAACTTCGTGGTTTTAATAATAGGAATCTTGATTTCAAATCTCGAATTAATATCAATCAATTTAGATAAATTGACCTGCATACTTAGGTTAGGTAAGGTTAGGTTAGAATTGCGTCAAGGCGCGAAACGCCATAACTGCGCGGAATAGGAGCTCCGCCAAGCGGAG
This sequence comes from Choristoneura fumiferana, assembly GCF_025370935.1. NCBI lineage: Eukaryota > Metazoa > Arthropoda > Insecta > Lepidoptera > Tortricidae > Choristoneura > Choristoneura fumiferana. The sequence continues at coordinate 8,817,501 of NC_133495.1, forward strand.
CTCCGTTGACCTTGTGTCACATTGATGAAAATCAATAACAGTAAATACTGTTTTAGGCCAATCTACCTACATAGCTTAAGTTAATCGGGATCGGAATTTATTATTGATCGGTGCAATGATATTCAGAATTTGGAAAAATCGGTATTTTCGTAGTCGGAGTTCATATTTTTGAAATTTCGGATTATTATTGAGTCGGACTTCTTATTGTTCGGTTTATTTAAATTCGGAATTTTGAAAATCGTAATTTTAAACATTAGGTATTTTTAATTTTCGGATTTATAAAAATCGGATTTATGAAGAATCGGAATAGTTATATTAGGAGTTTTAAAACATTCGGAATTATAAAAATCGGTATTTTGAAGTTCGTGATTCCGACTTTCGGAATTTCGTGTTTCGTATTTATGTAGTGTACCCATTCTATTAGTATGTCCTTTACAGAGTCTCGAACTATCTCGAACGAACATTGAGTACTTTGAGCGTAAAAGCGCACAAACAAACATCTCATTGTTGCGTTTATAGTATAAGACGGGATTATCACGTCCAGATCACTTCCAGATCATTGTATTATCTCCGGATTTACATTATGCCAATTTTCAGTTTATTCTTACTTCTGAAAGTAGGTTGAATGCGACTTCTAAGATTTCAAAACAGACAAGACGCCATTGAGTTTTGGAAATTTTACTAATTCATTATCATCAGCCGAAGCCGAAGATCGTGCTCAGTGACGTGCCATGGGAGAGGCCTATGTCCAGCAGTGGGCGAACATAGGCTAATGATGATGATGATGATCATCGTCATTGGAAATAAGTTCAGATGTCGTTAGTTTTTTTTTTTGTTTGTTTTTGTTTGTTTTTTTTTATATAAATACTTTTGCGTGTTTACCCTTCCCGTATTACTGACTGAAGTTCAGTTGACGTTTGTTTGTTTTTTTGTTTGTTTTGTTTGTTTGTTTTGTTTGTTTGTTTTGTTTGTTTGTTTTGTTTGTTTGTTTTTGTTTGTTTTTTTATATAAATACTTTTGCGTGTTTACCCTTCCCGTATTACTGACTGTGTAAAACGTGCCGCGAGACGGGCGCAGGCTGAAAATCAGCGCCGCCGGTTTCGTCGACCGGCAGCATGTGAATGCTGAGCTTGAGCCTTTGCCACATATTTGTAACGTGTCTGTTGTTTTTATTTTGTCTTTTTTTATGATTGTTATTATTTTTCCTACCTTTTGAAATTGTGTACTCTTCTTCTAAATTCTAAATTTACGTTTTATTCGGTGTGTTTCTGTTATGTTCATTGTATTTTTTTTAATGTGGCAATAAATGTCTTTTTATATGTATATATTATTTATTTCACTGCTGGACATAGGGCTTCCCCAAAGAACGCCGCAATGACTGGTCCTGCATCACTCCGTTGACTCCTGCGACCTTCGCCATGGCCTACCCTCGCAGCATCTGTCAGTACGTGGCCATCATTCAAAAACAAATTGGTCTCAACGGCTACCGCATCAGTTCTTTTAGGAATAATATGTACCCCGTCCTTACTTAAACTTGGCTATTTTTCTAACTTTGTATCTCATTTAAATTTCTTTAGCAAGTTAGTAATTGTGATTGTTTAATATGTATTTTGTTTTCCAGATACTATTACTGGCAATTGAAAATTTTGGGCACTCCTTGTTGTATATACAATATATTTTGAACTCAAACTCAGTAAACGACGAAGTTAAAGTAAGTTTTAAAACATATTAACAACATCAATTTTGAATTTTATGTGCGTGTGTGTGTACGCTTGTAGGTAAGTGTTTATTACTCCAACGTCAAAACATATTAGAATATAATTTGATATATAAAACTTAATTTGATATTTTTTATCCTGACATTCTCACGTATATGAAACCCGTCATGATTACCCGTCGTCATATCGATCAATTCAATTTATTGTCAGAAAGTGATTGATTACATAAATACATACATACGTTGAGATGGCGGGAGTTTGTTAATTATAAGAAAAAAAAGAAAGAAAAAACATTTATTCATGAAATTATTACACAAAATACCGGAAGGTCCCTATGAAAACCACAAAGAAGATAGATAGAGAGTCATAGTTGTCGGTCCAGGATCGGTTTAGCGCGCTTTCATGGCGAATTCCTTCAGGAAAGTCTGGTACCTTCGAGTTTAGGTAAAAAACTTAAGAAGATGACCTGTTGTATGTACGAGTATGTATGTAAATATTTTATTGTACATAAAACAAAATAATACAAAAAGAAAACAACAAAACTTTAGAGTACAAAGGCGAACTTATACCTAAAAGGGACCTTTTCAAGCTAACTTTTTTTTATTTAATTTATAATATGGCTTCTGTCCTATTTTAGGACAATTTCGCCAGTGTCGAAGTAGCTCTCTTTAGGAGCGACGTTGTACGGTGATTGTAGTTTTTGTAACTTGATAGTAAAATTCCAGAAACCACGTGGAGACAACTTGCGCATTAAAAATGTCAGACACGAGAGAAATATATAATTTTGTGATCACTGTTCACTGTTAAGGTTAATCGCCGCATAAAACACTATCAAAATTTTACTTCAACTAGCCAAAGAAACCAGAAATACCAAAATTAGATACTGTCTACATCCGCCATGTTCGAATGCTACAAATCGAATCCCAAGCTAACCTAAACTAACAAGGAAAACTCAAAGCTAGGCGAACAGTGATTTAGGCACAGTGAGAAGAAATAAATATATAACATATAAATAAATACACTAAATAACATAATATATATAAATATATGGTCACTTAACATGATCAACAAAACAAGTTCCAGAGAATGAAACTATTTTGAAGAACTAACTAAAGACTAAATATTATAACACTCATTCACTGAAATCTTAGAAACTTAAGGAAAAGCCTAGTTAAAGAAACGCGTAACAGTTCCTGGACTGACGACTCGGGCCAGACTTCTTTTACAAACTGACAATTGACGATCGCTTTTCCCGCGTCCAGATCTCAGGCTCTGTCAAGCGCGCCACGCATGGCAACACTGGCGTTTCGTAAGTGCTATAATGCCAATCCTTAATAAACTACGCATGGTAAATGGTAATGACCATACAAGGACCATACTCATAATTCTACATATTTACTATTTACCTGGACACACTTACACATTATGAATAAACAATACATATAAATAAAAAGAATACGATTACTTTCACAGTTTCTTCAATCTATCCCCGAACGAGGCACAGGCGTTCCATATTTGATAAATTACTTAATTCTCATATCAATTCTGTGCACTACTACATAGAACAGGTCATCTTCTTAAGTTTTTTTACCTATAATTTCCTTTTACATTCTACACCGCACATAATTTGTTTTTTAAAAACTTTTACTCGTTGCGTAAACATTTTGGACCGTCAGTTGGATTGAAATTAAAGAATATTCCTGAATTCCCATGCGAATCAATAACGTTAAACTGGGTACAACAACATTAGTTCAGAAACTTTTAAAAATAATTGTTTTTTTTATTTTTTATTACACTTTAAAGTTTATTCGAAGAAGCAATGTAAAGCAAACTGCTTGATGTTTGCAGCGTGACAGGCGACGTTAGTTCTGTTCTAGGATGGCGTGCATTGATAACACTATTTAATTTGTATGAAAAAAGGGAAATACAAAGACTCCATTATTTTTAAAAGTCACTGAACTAATGTCATTCTAAAGTTGAACTAAGGTTTTTTGCTCGTGTTACAGGCCACACCCGGTATGTATTAGGTATCCACCTATATAGCGTGAAATAAACTTTCGCATTCATCAAATTAGGTACCTATATTAGACTTGAAATACGTACGACGGCCGTGAATACGGCTTGCCGGGCCATTACGCTGAGTATGGGGACCAATTTAGCGTCTTGTCTTTTTCTATTGTTATGTGATTGTGATTTTTTTATGACGTTAAATAAATGTATTTTCTTACTTTCTGTTTTTCAGGAAGTTAATATACTTGAAGGCTTGGCATCTTCTTTGTGGATGGTCAAGAACTTTACGTTGTTGATTGTACTCTGTGTGGCTTGCCAGAAATTTTACCTAGTCGTTGAGGAAGTGGAAAAGGCAACCGCTGTTATAAGCAGCTGTCATGCGTCCTTGTTTACGCGTAAGTTTATAATAATATAATCTCGGTCAACTTTGAACTTTGAAGCGACTTAGGAAGTAAATCCCACGATCCACTTTTTGAGACGCCGTAGGTCAAACCAAACCGGCATGGCATTTTTCTTCACTTTGAATTTGAATCACGGTCAGTTGTATGTAATAAAAACTGACGTAATTGTATGTATGTATGTATAACTCTTTATTGTAGGTAACATATAAAACATAAGAAGTAACAGATTACAATCAGAAACAGATGTACATAGGCAAATTGGTTTTCTAATATTTGAAAATTTGTGCTACAATACAATTTAATACAATCACTCTTTATTTTATTTCTTTATTATTGTTTTAGTTAATGTACAAAAGTTATGCAAGAACGTGGGTCGCGTGACCTCGTGCGCGCGCGCCGCGGGCGGGCTGCACGCGGGCGGCGTCGTCGCGGTGGACGCGGGGCTGCCGCTGCGACTGCTTGCACTTCTCACCACCTACACCGTCGTGCTGCTGCAGTTTGCATTCCTCTAACTTACGACGGTGAAGATTTCATTGTATCGACCAACTCTTGAGCTCTTTGCCCACCATACGAATGAAAATAAAATTTAAACTTTTAAATCTGACAATAGATTTTCATTTTATAATCTGTGCTGTAACCTGTGCTGTGTCGCAGGACGTCCACTGTTGGACGTTTTGGTTGGAAGCGGCCTGCATCCACCATGAACACATGAACCAGGTCATCCGTCCATCTCGATTATATAAATGGTAAGTATGTCACAAGAGTGTTTTTAACCGACTTCAAAAAGGAGGTTAACTATTCGGTTGTATTTTTTTATGTTTGTGACCTCCCAACTCCGTCAATATGAACCGATTTAATATTTTTGCGTTCGTTTAGGAATGTCTTCAATTAGGTCCTATAAGCACCAAAGCAAGATCTGATGATTGGATCTTGAGGAAATCGAGGAAACTCTTTAAATGTTGTAGGGACACCTATAGTACATTGGATATATTTAGTAGTAACTCGTGCATGTGCTTTTGAAAATCATCATTTGATGAAGTGGAACCGATGATGAAGACCACAGTTGACCATCGGAGTTACTACTCAATAACAAGTATTTCACGGGTTGAATTTTAATTACTTTTACACAATTGCTAAGCAATTTATGCTCCTCGTAATGCATAATTATGGTAAAACGGGTAGTGAAGCACCAGGACTCCTCAATAATGAACGTCTCTGCATCGGAAAAAGCAATCTTTCGTAAAAGGTGAAGAGTAGTTAATATTAAACTATTGTATTTTAGATTTTTTGCACTAAAAAGCGTGAGAAAAAAATCTATAACAAAAAATTGAGCCGACTACAAAAAAACCATGAAAATAACTTTCTACCAGTCTGAAGTCGGTCGGTGCCTCAGCACGAGCCAGCATTTTTACATATCACATTCCATGGTTTGTAGTACAAATCAAATTCCAGCCATGTACTAAACAACAAACCCTAATGTTTCACTTTATCAAATTTAAAACATGAAAGTAGATTAAAATTATCCTCATTCTTTTTAGTAACAAACTTTACAATTAATTTATTAAATAATTGACTTTCAGACCTCAACTGTTCCCATTTCCTTGTTTAGTGCTTTGCTTGTTCAAGAAAATACGAGACATTCCAGGCAAAAAAATGTATGCTAATAGAATAATCACACATCATTGAACATATTTCGTACCATATATTTGATCTCCGATTACAATATAACAAATAACTTCATTACACCGATTAACAAGATATCGTACGTCAAGTTGTGTGTCGGTGCAACTGTTTTAATGATGACCAGAGCGAACACAGACTTTCTTTCTTCTTATTACTCGCTTTAATTTGGTTTCACTGCTTGTACTACAATTTGACCATCATTATCATCTTCGTTGTCAGTGCTCGCCATAGTAATAACACTGTGTTGTTAATTGTAAAACTTCAACAAGCCTTGCGCACCTACTATCAACATCAATAAATTCCAGATGATGTCTAACATGAAGTACAGGAATTGGATTCATGTCATTTGCATTTTGGGTGTCTACCTTTCTTGCACTATAATAATTTCCAGACGGGTGACATCTATTTGGCATATTTTGTAATGTTGAAATGAGAACCTTCTTCTTTTTTGAAGTCGGTTAAAAACAGTAGAATTGACTAAGTCGCGATTAGTATTGGGACCCTTGTCGCCAAAACTCACTATCATAAAGCTAAAAACATGGAAATTTTGAAAGTGATTGGTCGTAGTAAGTATTTTAGTTAAAAAGATGTTATGAACAACGGATCTTTCACGTAATTTAAACCTTAAGCGTATCCGGAAATCATCGAAAGTCCTTTCGGCATTGTTGTGACTTATGTAATATGGATTCAATTTCAACAAGTTTATTTAAAGTGCTGCCACCTAGCGCCCAGAAGCAAAACTACTAACAGAATTACAATAAGAGTTCATAGCGTAATTCAGCTACTCGCCGATAGAGGGCTGCGTCCAGCGACTTAACTGCGTTAATCTTACTATCTCACTCGCACTCGCACACTTTCCTAAAGAAATTAGCTATAAAGTGAGAGCATCAGAGGTTGGTTTGTTAGTATAGTGATGTGCGTAACTAAATTTTCATGTTATCGATATTTTCATACGAAAGTAGGAAAATAGTGTAATTTGCGTATTTAAACTCGGAAATTCAAATATTTTAAATTATGTACAAATGGTGGACATAAAGGCCTTGGGGATTTTTTAACGGTCAATAATAAATATCATAACATGAAATCAATTCAAATAAATGGTATGATATGATAAGGAGATACCACTTTCGTTGTGAAGTGTTCCAGCAGTAAGGTAAGGTAAGGTCTGTCGATGTTGACAAGAAGGGCTTTCTCCCATTCACTGTTAATATAGCGAGTCTTTTTTTTACAAGCTTCTATTTAACTTGTGATGTACTCGTTATGCAACTATGTTTGTTCGGGTGGAATCTTGCAACTTAATTTTGAAGCAGATCCTCAACCGATTGAGGTGAAATTTTACATTTTTTTTTAATATTTATTGCTATATGTAAGTCAGGTGACAATTGACAATTTATTAATGAACAGCTAAATTTAGTATCCTCTCCCTTACTATGGCTTGGGTCAAATTTCAGCAATAATAGTTAGCATTAATAAAACACGCCTTAACAGTAAATTAATAAAAAATCAAGGTAGTTTTATTTGATGATTAAAATTTATTAACATTTTGTGAGTAGTTTTGTTTAAGAAAAAATATAGATGGATGGATGGATGGATGGATTTTTTCTCTGTGTATCTGTTTTCTGTACGCTTATTATTTCTGTGTACAATAAAGAGTCTTTGTATTGTATTGTATTGTAGATAGGAACTTAGGGAGTTACAGTGACAAATTAAAAACGTTTCTTGTGGTTTGTTAGTCTAATATCTAGTAGCATGGTGTACGTACATTTAATCACACAAATCCATCTATCACCACCACCACACTACACTGACACGCGTTTCGAACCAAACCAGAGCTCATCTTCAGAGCAACACAACACAATACAAATTTTGAGTGTGTTCTTACAGTGTGGAGGTGGAGAACTACATGAACACGCATCTTGCATTAACTTTTAGCTATCATAAAGGTGAGCAAAGAAATTCTTTTAGTTCATTGATATAATGGGGACCTCCGCAAAGTAACGCCTAATTCAGTAAATTATTCAAGTGTTACTAAATATAATTATTAGATTCGAGTTATTTGTCTTTAACAAATATATTGTTTTGTACAGTTAAGGGCTGTTTCACACCATACATTGATTAATTTTATTTGACATATAAATGTGATGCCGTCTCCGTCTATTCGGACAAAACAAATAGTGACCGCATCACATTTATCTGACATAAATTTCATCAATGGATAGTGAAACGGGGGGTTTATGTAGGTACTAAAATATGCTCATTACTTATTTTTTTTATTCATAAACCTAAACAGACGTGAGCATCTGTTTAACCTCAGTCAGGTTACAGAAGTTTTAGAAAAACAGAGAAAAATCACAAGTCGCAATGGCAACGTGGCTAACGTAATAAGTAATTGTACTTATTAAATAATCTATCCATATACGTAACATTCGAAATTTTGTTTAATGTTCCGGGGCATCGCAAACATTTCCGTGAAAATTACCAAATAATTACATCATAGATTTCACTAACGTTGCATAACATATCCACGTCAAACGCCTATCATACGTATAGCTTTAAAGATTTTGACATTAAAGATTTAAGAACAGACGAGTTATCTACCTCCAAATTTTATCGAAATCCGTCAAGCGGGACTTATTACTAAAACTCTAGTGCGACAAATTAAATAAAAGATTTTCCAAAAAGATCGAAAGTTATCGGACCGTTCCTAGCTTATAGGTAATCATGAGTTATTCGGACTAGATTTCTTAGCATGAAAAACACAGATTACCCCCTCAAGATACCGCATACAAGGCGGTTGATGCGCCGATCTCATTCTATGTTTCTGTAATATAAGTGAAGCGTATAGGTAGAGTCATTCACGATGACGCGTGCCGTGGTTCTTATAACAATGTCATTAATGACTAATTTTGACAAAATCACGCGTCTTCGTGGATGGCACTAGGTATAGCGGTATTTGCAAGTTCAGTATTGACCAAAATTAAAGTAAAAACGGGACCCATTACTAAGACTTCACTGTCCGTCTGTCTGTCTGTCACCAGGCTGTATCTCATGAACCGTGATAGCTAGACAGTTGAAATTTTTACCGATAATGTATTTCTGTTGTCACTATAACAACAAATACTAAAAATAGAAAAAAAAATAGTTAATGGGGGCTTCCATACAGCAAACGTAATTTGTTTGCCGTTTCTTGCTCTATATTAATAACGGCAACAGTTAAACGCTTGAAATATTAACAGAATATTTATTTGTATATTTACTTTCAAAATAAATATAAATATCAAAGATATCAAACCCGTAATTACAAAACAGCCAAAATTATAGGCTATCTTCATGGTTCCATAGATTACAGAACGCTATTGTGTTCTAAATTCAAATCCTATCACAGATTATCCACTAGTGTTATCCGTGAATGCTACCTTACCTACACGAAAAATCCAACAAAAGCTTAAAAAACTTGGATTTTAAGAATAGAGTAATAACAGTATTATTCTATTCTTAAAATCCATCAAGAGTAAGTAGTACTTAACTAATACTTAAGCGTTCGGATTGATAATTTTGTCGATAGTAATCTAATTATGCCACAACACTATTTTCTAGCACGGCACGGTTCATTGCACTCCCAACCTTGCAATAGCCAATCACAGCATGACGTTACGTCTCCCGCCTTTCCGACCCTACCGCCTAATTGTGAACTCTAAATAGTACAAAATTTAACTGAAGCGGTATCTTGAGGGGGTGATCTGTGATGAAAAAGTATCAAACATACAATACGCACGCACGCACACATACTTTTTACGAGTAAAAACTTTCGCTGTTTTCACCGTAGTAGTAAGTGGGAATTATCAGTCCGTCTGTGGGTGTTTTTTGTGCGAATACGTAGCCATTGTTGATTGTGCATTACATTCTAACAGCCTTATTCATAAAAAAGTTAAGCCTCCTTGAGGCTCCTTGAAGGACTGATTGCTTAAAAGACGTGATCATAAACTTGTTAGCGCTATCAGTCGCAAGTGTTGAAAGCTGATAGACCGTAGACTCTTTATTCCCTGCTAAGTCACAAAATGGACGCGTTAGTTTTGAACACTGACCTTTGACAAGAGCAAAAAACCATACGAAAATATTTTATGAAGGTGAATACCAAAGATTAAAAAAAAAAAAGGAGAAATTTTGCCATTTAAAAATCCTCTAAATTTACTGCTACTTAAAAACAATAATTATGATAAAAATAAAATTATTTATTCATAATTCGGCTTTTGCTAATTTAAACATTAAACATTTAAATCAAATTCCTGAAAATAAATTTTCCTTTTTTTTTTTTAATCTGCGTAGCCCTGCTGTCACTTTAATTATCCGATACCATTTTTTGCTCTAGTCAAAGTCAGATTGCAAACATAACGCGTCTAATTTTGTCTTATCAGCAGCTCAACAACTAGCAGACGCTAGCAAGTGTTTATGAATCATACTTCTTGACAACCGATCTATTAAGCTTAATCAGTCTTTTAAGCAACAGACCATCAAACCTCAAGGAGGCTCTTTTTTATGAATAAGGCTGTTAGCCTTTAAAAACGGACTGTTAACATTCCGTCATAATTAAAATTTAGAGTAAAGCGAACTGCAGCAGCACGACGGTGTATGTGGCGATCAGCTGCAGCAGTCGCAGCGGCAACGCCGCGTCGACCGCGACGACGCCGCCCGCGCGCAGCCCGCCCGCGGCGCGCGCGCACGACGACACGCGAATCACGTTCTTGCACAGACGACGGATGTCCGCTAGAATAACAAGATCTTTTTTGCATTTCTTTCTTATCTATTACTACTCGCAGCATTAAAAGGCACGGGAAAATAGGATAACTATAGGATAAGATTTAATATATTTCATTATTAAACGCGGCTAAGAATACACATATAAAGAAAAAATAACCATAAGTAAAACTTAGGCCGTCTTGCAGGAAAATATAAATCTAGATTTAGTAGTTAAACCTGGCTTAAGATTGACAGTTCCATACTACTAAACTGAGGTTAACACTAACTCGAGATTTATGTGTTTCCAGCAAGTAGCCATTAAACATAAACACAGCGAAGTATAAACTAAATACCTACCTAACTTAAAAACTTAATACTAACTAAATTAAATCTAAAAAAGGCCCCCAGGGCATGGTGTCCAAAAGGCTGACAGCATTCTCTCGTTGAATGGCGATGGCGATTCGATGAGAGAGATAGCTGCCAGCCCTTTGGTCTCCAGTAGTGTCGACCAGGCGCTTATGCACTATAATAATAATTAGTTATTGTCGACTTTCCACAAATTCAATTTTACTTGTATCCTGTCCGTGGTAACTCCACAAGGCAATGACGGGACAATTTGATGTTCCAGGACTGCCGAAAATCTGGACGAATGGCAAAACAATAGGAGGCGTGAGACACTTACTCCAAGCTAATAAAAAAATATAATTTAAGTAAAATAAAAAGAACTAGAAGTTAACTTTAAATAAAATACTAAGACTTTACAAAAGTTGACTTTGCACTTAAATATCTAATTCTCACTAAAGCAGTCTGCGTTGCCAAGTAATATAGCGCATGCGGCTTCCACGTCTACCATCGCCTCGTCAAACCGCTGGCACGCTGCGCACACGCAAATAAGTAGCGTGGCTTTTTTAATCGCCCACAGGACTAATATCATAATTCCATTCGTCTAAAAAATATAAGAGCAATGTTTTGAACATGAAACTACCGTGAGACTCACTCATATTAAATATAATGACCCGGATAACTCACGTCTTAATCGAGTTTAGCTCGACATGTTTTGGGCTAATCCGTAGCCCTTTCGTCTCGGAGCAACGCGACTCAGCGGTTGCTGCAACACGCGCACTCACGCACGGGGGGGGCGCACGGGGTGCGCGTGTTACAGCAGTCGCGTTGCTCCGAAGACGAAGGGCTACGGATTAGTCCGAAACATGTCCAGCTAAACTCGATTTAAGACGTGAGTTATCCGGGTCATTATATTTAATAAGAGCAATGTTTGTTAAATTTTGTATGGTACATAGTTATATCAAACAAAATAAAACAACTATTCTTACAGAGTAGTTAGCAGGTAGCACATCTGTATCTCTGCCTAATTCTATTAAAATTTGAACGTAAATTAGATTGTGTATAAAAACTGAAAACACCAGCAACCATATCTAAAAAACAAAAGATTTTATTTTGTATGTTGAAATAAATGTAAATTATTGAAACACGAAAGTCTTAGTAACACTGACCGACATATGAAACATGCGTTTACAAATATTAAATGCCTCATAAATACACAGATAAGCCCGAAAAAGTTTTTTCGTTTGTGCAGTCGAACCAGTCAAATAGCAGTTGTTTATTTCTTTTCTCCAAATCTTCAGCAAATTTTGCAAATATATTAAAATACGAGTAGCGAATACTAAATTAACTTCAAAATAGAAAACAACAATGACTGTCAATATGTGACTTGTACGAAACAGGACTGCAACAACAGTAACTAAACTTAAATGTAAAATCAGTATCACTGTCAAGTAAAGCCAGTTTTGTTTTTTGAAATATTTTAACTGTTTGCAGCCCAATAATTCAGAAGCTTCTTTAATTTTTATAATCAAGTCTACATTGTCCATATCCATAGTTACATTGTTCAATAACAGTACTAAACAACATATTGTGCGGGACACTAGGTCCAAAGCGCTTAACGCACTTAGTAATGTTTTGAAAATATTTAAGGTGGAATAAAGTTGCAATAGTTGGTAAAGGCAAAGTGAAATTATAAGTATTGCACCAAATAAAGACGCGAGTTGAGCACGGACACCATTAGGCGTAATGAAACCGTGAAATATCCTATATTTCTGTTGAAAAGCAACACATTGCATCAGATTCAAAGGGAACAACATAGCCTGGAAGTCTTTCTCCAGATAATTGTTCAGTAAATATTCGTTAGAGCGTTTATTGTTCATTTTGTTCAGTCTTCAACAATACTCGTATTTAGAGCGCCTTACGAAGCAAAGAACTTCGGATATAATAATTGAAGTCATGTAACTTCCGATGGAAATAATCTATTAATTCCTTTAATTAAGTGCTCGTATCGTTAATTAAATTGTAGAGAATAATTAATTTGTGTTTAAATGTAAATAAGACATAATGAATATGTTGTAATTTATTGAATCAGGCGTTACTTTGCGGAGGTCCATATCAATGAACTAAAATAATTTCCTTGCTCACCCGCGACCTTACGATAGCTAAGCTTATGCAAAATATGCGTGTTCATGCAGTTCCTCCACCTCCACAAAACACACACAAATCACACAAACCCATCTATCACCACCACCACACTACACTGACGCGTTTCGAACTCAACCAGAGCTCATCTTCAGAGTGACACAACCGTACACCATGCTACCAGTTGTTAGACTAACGAACCACAACCACCGTTTTAAGTTGTCACTGTAACTCCCGAAGTACCCACATACGTTTTATGAAACAAAACAAAGCTACCCAAAATTATTAATAAACTTTTTAACCGTCCTTCAAAACTACCTTGATTTTTATTTATTTCCTGTCAAGGCATGTTTATTAACTACCATTGCTGAAATTAGATCCAAGCCGTAGCAAGGGAGATGAAACTAAATTTACCTGCTCATTAATAATAGACCCCATACTGTTGTATCTAATTATCTCCATGCATTCTAAAACATCAAGACGAAACCCCTTGCCACAATAATGTAACACTTCATACGAATCTGAGTCCGATAAAGAATGATTTAGTTCCAACAAATGTTTGGCAAAATTCGACTTATCAGGATGCTCATTCCTATATGCCGAAACATGCTCTTTAAATAAAATATATCTTTTCCCATAATTTAGATAGTACCGGTGTGAGGCTAATAGGACGATACGAAAAAGCGCTTTCAACTGATTTTCCAGGCTTATGGATCATTTTTATTTGTAAAATTTTCATTGAAAATAATGGTTAGGAATACAAGGCATTTTCTGGGTAATTCTTTTAGAAGTTTTGGCGTTATTAAATCGTATCCCGATGCCTTTTTCAGGTCCATATTGGCTATTTCCTTAGCAAGTTCCCTGGGAGAAACTGGTAGCAAGGTATTGGTTAAGAACCACATCAATGTAGGGATCTTCAATGTGATCACTTTCATTTGGTTTGAAGACCGAAGCAAGATGGGTGGCAAACGTTTCTGCTTTCTCTGTGTCTGTACGGACCAAGAAAGTCCCAGCCCTAATTAGGAAGAGATGATTGTTGAAGTGTCGTCCTTAGGACCCTGGTAGCTTTCCTCAAGGAGTGTTCACCCCAGCCGGTTGGTGACATTTGTTCCAGGTTTCGTTTGAGAGCTTCATTTTGTGCATCTTTAAGTAGGCTTTTTAGATCTTTTATTGCGCGATTGAGCCTCGGTAGCCTCGTCTTTTTTTCATTTATTTTTACGTCAGTTGATTATGTGGTAGTGTGCATTGTTGCCGGTGTATTAGCCCACGAAGATTTTTGTATCAGGTTTGTGATATAAAAACAGGCACTATCAATGTCTTCTGCGTTTTTCAGCGGTATCTTCAAATCGACTTCAATCAGTCTTGGAGGAGTGTAAGTGTTCACATTTACACTTTTTTTGTTCGAATTATTGTACTTAGCTCTAGTATAACCGGAGAATGATCAGATGATCCGTCAAGACTAGATTCTATAGAAGTATATAGTTGGCTAATATTCTTGGTAATAAAGAAGTCCAGGAGGTCAGGAGTTTTATGCGGATCTGTCCGCCGATAAGAAGGCTCTCCCGTTGATAGTGCCTGTAGGTGATTAGAGTCTAAGCTAAGTTTAAGGTGGCGGCCGCGGGATCTAGTAAGGCGGGAGCCCCATTATATAGGTGTTTGGCGTTCCAATCTCCACCTGCGATAAATCGCTTGCCCAGTGTCTGAAAGTAGGATTTGAACATTTCTTGTGCATCGGTGAGCAATACACAGCAGATAGAGTAATTGATCCCATGCTACTTTCCACTTGTACTGTTTTCCGGTTCGTATGTCTGTCTGTCAACCAAATCTCTTTTTCAGAGGTAATACTCGTAATTATTTTTGTTTCCAAAAGTACATTCTCCATACCATTCGAATTAATCACAAATTCATACTACTACACAATATTAGTTCGTTTCGGGGCAGGTAATGACAGCTCGCGACGGATTTTTTGCGTTTGTAATCTTTTACTTACTTTTAGTCAGGAGAATTTCATAAAAAATATTTAACTAATTTTTATTAAGAATTACTTGAATAACCGTCGCGGGTATTTAAAAAAATTCAATTTAGTTATTTTATCTTTTTACAGCCGAACTGGATAATTCAAGTGATTTAAGGCATATACCCAATGTACGATGTAATTCATAGTGATGAAATGGCATATTTACTAGAACATAATTATCGTTTCGTCATTTAAAACAGATTGATTTTATAAACAGACTAAAATATGCCTGATGAGCCCTTTTACAGTATCAAATAATTAAAACATAGATCGTATTCGTCAAACTGAACGATTAGATTTTCCCTTTATACAAATTAAATAGTATTTATCATTGTACACTAATCAAGAGCTCAATGAGGGCTATCGCGTATGAATTCGCCGCTAGAGGCGCTAGTGTAGCGTGAGGTCTCCGAAATGTCAAATCTCATAGTTTTTGGGTGAGCTACGCGGGTTCATTTATAATTAGAATAATATTGTGAATATTTTGCAATATCTGAAATTGATTATGGCAAATATGCGTTCCGGGGCAATGAATGTCTGTGTTTTGAGACAGTTTTGTCTTTCGGAAACTTTTGTCCTCCCTTTTTTCCGAACAAAACGGGGACTATGTAACACTGTGGCATGCTCGATACTTTTATGGTACGGTTTTAGGGTGTATTAAATATGATTTTAATCTAAACTTTGTTTTCACGCCCGTAATAACAGACTTTGAAAGCCATACTTAAAAACCTCACGCAACAGTGCGCCATCTAGTGAGACAAAAAACGATAGCCCTCATTGACGTCACCTGTCACGCTACAAACATCAAAAATGTTGCTTTACATTGCTTCTTCGAATACACTTTGCAGACAGACTGTTTGGTTAACTATGTGTTAAATAACTAAGTCAGCCAATCACAAGCAAGACAGTAACGTCAAACAGACCTTTCAGTACTAATGCCATCAAGCGATATCGCCTGTCAAGAAACCCTCATTCTTCCGGTTTTTAGTTTTTAACTTACTTTTTATGATCTTTTGTTTCACCATCATAACTTACCTTTTGTATTTGGCAAACAGCGCCATCTAGCTTGCATTTTCCTTTACAAAAGAGTGAAGCTCTGTGAACCTACCGTACCGCCATCTGTATCATCACTTATAAACTACTCCCTCAACTTTAATGTTCACGCGCTAATTACGGAATATTAAAAATAACGTTAGTACGGAAAATTAGACAGAGATGGCACTTTCTTTTACTTACAGTGTTACTGTTTTAACACCAGATGGCCTAGTGGTTAGAGGCCTGACTACGAAGCTTGAGGTCCCGGGTTCGATTCCCGTGTCGGGGCAGATATTTGTATGAAAAATACGAATGTTTGTTCTCGGGTCTTGGGTGTTTAATAATTTTAAGTGTGTATCTATCAATATAATTATATTTATCCTTTGCTTAGTACCCATAACACAAGCGTTGCTAAGCTTACTTTGGGACTAGGTCAATTGGTGTGAATTGTCCCGTGATTTATGATTTATTTATATTATTATTATTTACTGTTACCTGCCATAATCTTTATGGCAGTTTCATATTATGTACAAAAAATGTTCATCATATAAATGAAAACATCAACCACCTCAACTGTATTTTTTATTTTTAGTTAGTTTAATGCTTATAATTACTTACACAAATAACTTACCAATGTAAAAAAATCTATTACAAGCTTTTATTTACTAGTTTTACCTATCCTGTCTGTCTTACAAGTTAAATCTTACAAGTTACATTAAATTCAACCAACAAGTTAAATTCGACCAACTTTCAGTAGTCGGATTGACTTGAATGTTGGCACACTTTATGTAAATTGCATGACAATACAGTAATCTGGTAATGACATCCTGGTAGAACGGCCAGGATCAGATGATCCAGAAGAGTTCCGTCCAACGGAGATCCGTTGGACGGAACTCTTCAACGTTAATGGCCTCGACTTGAAATTTGGTATACAAATGTAGTTTGGGTGACAATGCAGGTAAAGTTAGCAAAAAAAGCTTGTATTAAAACGTTTTTTTTACCCACAAATTATTTTTTATTTAACTTGCATAATGTAATTAACTTGTAGTAGTAAAATTGCCGTGGTGGCCTAGTGGTTTGGCCTATCGCCTCTCAAGCAGAGGGTCGTGGGTTCGAACCCCGGCTCGCACCTCTGAGTTTTTCGAAATTCATGTGCGGAATTAAATTAGAAATTTACCATGAGCTTTGCGGTGAAGGAAAACATCGTGAGGAAACCTGCACAAACCTGCGAAGCGATTCAATGGTGCGTGCGAAGTCTCAATCCGCACTGGGCCCGCGTGGGAACTATGGCCCAAGCCCTCTTGTTCTGAGAGGAGAGGAGGCCTGTGCCCAGCAGTGGGACGTATATAGGCTGGGATGGGATGATGAGTAAAATTTACTTAAAATTTGGCATATTTTTATAAATCTGGTGATAATGCCATACAGTGGAAATCCTGGTAGTCAACCCATGATCGTTTTCGCATGACAGAAGTTCTGAACTCTTCAATGGTTACTGGCATCGGCTTGAAATTTGTTACGGAAATGTAGTTTTGATGACTGCAAGTACAGTCAACAAAAAGTACCCACAGACAGAAAAAAACTTGTTTTTTATTTTCTTATTTGACTGGATGGCAAACGAGCAAATGGGTCTCCTGATGGTAAGAGATCACCACCGCCCATAAACATCTGCAACACCAGGGGTATTGCAGACGCGTTGCCAACCTAGAGGCCTAAGATGGGATACCTCACGTGCCAGTAATTTCACCGGCTGTCTGTTTTTTTTAATAAAAACTTATTTATGAAGAGTTGTTACCTACTCGTTAGTAAAACTTGTGAATGTGGGCAAAGCCACCATAAATTACAAACAGCAAAAAAGATTGCATTAAAAAAGGAATTTTGAACAAAAACTATTTTCTTAATTTATTTCCTTGGTTGATGGGCGTCATTAGCCCAGACCCCGTTTCCTTGCAAAGTTCCGAGCAAGCTTAAAAGTTTTCATCAAACAAAACCGATTTTGTAAATAATTATGTTTGACCCCAAAATTGGGGCTATAGGATTTATGTAGATAACGCTGTGTCTTTTAAGACAACTTAGCGATTTATTCTACTTAAATATTTAATAATACTTCCCACATATTATAAATGCGAAAGTTTGTAAGTGTTTCATTACCTCTTCACGTATAAACCGCTGAATCGATTTAGATGAAATTCTACCGAATTTACAGATAGTTTTGGGTACCAAAATATACAGTAAGTAAAATTGCATAGTTACCGCTGGATAGCGATAAACGAATTCTACTTATTATATACAGTCAACCTTTTTTTACAGAAAAAAGAAATAACTAGATTACAATAGGTGCTGCATTCGCAACAAAAATACATCTACACGTACACATATACAACCATACATAATGATACATGTATTAAATAAATATAGGCAGTGGTATAGAAAGCAACATATAAATAAACTAAAACAAGCTAATTAGTGCTCCTTAAGCATAGATTTTAAAGTGGGGCAAAAATTCTGGGACCAAAATGATAAAATAGCAAGGCGTGTCCTTACTGGCCTGGAATGAATGGTTTTATGCAAATGAGACCCATCACCACGCCCCGGTGTATTTTATAGCTTTTCATCAAAATCGGGAAGTCGTGATCTAAAAAATATTAATAATGTGAAAATTATGTAGACTGTACATTTTATGATACCTACTGAGCGACATGATAATAATAATAATAATGTAGATGATGATTTACTTAAGAAAAATTAAGCTGAATTTACTTATGGCGATTTTCAACAACCATCCTCGGCTTTGCTCGTATAAAATTAATAACCTAACCAGCAAAAAGTTGGAAAAGCCCCGACTTTGTCATTTTAAAGTTAAATATCTCAAAAACGGCTGAACCAGTTTTGATGAAACATGTCCAGGGACCATTGCTGGAAAACCTGGTTTCAAATAAAAAACTGCATTCAAATCGGTCCAACCGTTTAAGAGCTACGGTGCCACAGACAGACACACAGACACACATAGCTGTCAAACTTATAACACCCCTCTTTTTGCGTTCGGGGGTAAAAAAATAAAGAAAATCCTGTGACGAACGCCTGATTCAATAAATTATTTGAATATCTTATAGTTTTTTTTTTTTGGTAAAATGCGCTACCTACATTATTAGTCCTACGCAGATGGTATTTCGCAGAAAAATCTAAAAATAAACCCTATTTTCCTTATTTGCATACTCCCCTAAAATGGAATTACAGTAGAAGCAAACAACAGTACGGTCAAGCAAGTTTTTTGTCGGTCGGTGATTTATTTCAATCTGTCCAACTGTATTAAGCAGCGTTTCCACCAGAGATGTGGTCGTGTTGCGAGGAATATGTTTTTCATTAACCAATAGAAACGCTTCATTTACCTGCCTACTTGGAAGTAGGCAATTGCTGGCTGAGTATGAGAATTAAACGGACGAGCTTGCGAGTCCATTTAACTAATACGAAGCCATTAATTGCTATTCCAGCCGAAACTAATATAAAGCTTATCTCAAAAATGGTGAAGGAAAAAAACTGAATTAGAATAAACCTTTTCTTGGCAAAATATATTATGACATTTAATTTTATTTCAATAAAATTTTTCTTGCTTTCTCGCCTTTTTTTCATTAAAAGAAACAGTAGGTGTATTTTTTCACCGAAAATGCCACAAGCTGTTTCAGATCCAATAAAAAAAGTCTGGAGTTGCAACAAAATAACTGATAGCAGCCATTTTGAGTTGGCTGTATACGACTTGTGCCAAGATTTCCATGGCCGTTTTCACTTTTTGAAAAGTTTGAGACTCGATAATAATAAATTATTGTCGAGCTAGCGCGCCTGCAATCTTTTTAACTTTTTAATTTCTCGCTGACCATATTCAATGCACTTAGCCTTCTGATATGTAAGGAATAATGTAGACTTTTATGGTCATTTTTGAGAAAAAACATATGATAGTGTGTTTATTAGGACTTTAACTAATTACCCTTCAATTTGTGATTGTAACAAAAATACTCACTGTATATTTAGGGAGCACTATCTGTCATCTTGTGGATTAGATGTATTTATATATCTATATGTGTAGCCTTTTGTCTGAGCAAAGGCTTGGGCCTTTTTTCTGAGCAGGTCTGTGCCTTGTACTAGGAAGTAAACAAGCCCGAAATAATTTACTTTAAACTACTGTTTCTACAAAACTGTGCCGTTTCCATTTGACTGGGCGTGTGAGAATTATTCACAAAACAAGTGCAAATTTATTGTTATGACGCCGTTCTAGACGGTACTAGGGGTTAATGACCTGAGTAAGTACTGTTAAATGTACTTAGTAGATTAGTCGCACTATTAACTGTACCTTATCGAGGGGATGAGCCGAAAAATGGGGGTTAAAAATGGAAAATGCTGAGTGCATGGCTACAATATTTCGCGTTAAAATATCCTTGGTTACTTTTATACAGGTGTCTAAACACGTAGACCTACATGTAATTTGGCTTGGGTGTTTTTATGAATCTATAATATAAAAGTGAACCGGCAGAACGGGACAAAAAAACGAGACAGAGCAGGATGGCGCTCTACAACACCATTTTGACACGTTTCTCCCAAACAACGCATTATTTCTCTGGAATTTTGAAGCAATTCTATTCTTTGACCTTGGGAATCGTGAAAATCTTGAGGAAATATGATATTGGGTGTGTACATTTTGTATATTAAGGAAAATAAAATCACAAGTTCGAATTTGGAGCCAAAAACGAGCAATCTATAGCAGTGTTGCTATTCAGGGAAAAAGAAATCTATTCATTATCCTGCATTGCAGTCTGTAAAGCTCTTTACCCATTCATTGCCGCGCGCCAGATTACGCTGGGCTTAGAGTCATGAAATTTGGTATGTAGATAGCTGGATGTCTGAAATAACAAATAGGCTACTTTTATTCCAATATTCCCACGGGATAGTTGTTCTTAACACAACAACTCAATGAAGATTACGATATAAATTTTGGGTTTTCCCACAGGAATTTTGTAACTAATTCAATTGTAACTACCGGATCGACTAGTTTACGCGTGCGAAGCCGCGGGTAGACTCTAGTCGCTATTAAAATTCTAGACGAAATAAAGGTACTGTTACACATGCACGTTAGTAGAACGAGAGCATGATTCTACCGAGCAAATGCTACCTACTAGCATGTGTGTACAGGACATGCTACTATCGAGCATGCTTTTTAGTAGCATAGTATGCTCTCTAATAGCAGGCCCTGCTATTAGAGGCTAAATGAACATGCTAGTATTGGTAGTGCCACTTCGTTTGTTTTTAATTTTTGATAGCTTAGCAATTAGCATAAGTAAGAACCGCCGCAAAGAAACTAGCTTTTCATTTAAAAAAATCTGAATTGAGAGCTACGATGCTAAAGACAGACAGACGGACATCAAAGTTGTAACTCCCCTCTTTTGGCATCGGGGGTTAAAAACTACGAAAGGTTGAAACAGCATGAGTAAAAATATAAAAGAACTTATTCTCATATCTTTTCTATTGTACTCAAAGGGTAAAAACGGAAACCGTTTTTTGCTCTATGTTAATAATGGCACGCTTGAAATATTCATAGAATATTTAGTCATATATTCACTTTAAAAATAAATAATTAAATAAAAATAAAATAAACATATGAGAGGGGCTCCCATACAACAAACGTGTTTTTTTGCTAATGTCTAATGTTGTATAGATTGGTACGGAACCCTTCGTACGCGAGTCCGACTCTACCTTGGCTGATTTTATTTTACACCGCTTATCTTTAATAGTCAAGTAGACGAAAGTCATTTGACCTCTTTTGATTTAAACTGTTTGAGTTGGACACAAAAAAAACTGCACGTTTAATAAAACCAAATTCCCATTTATTCTTCTGGATAATCATCATCATAGTCGAGCATCTCCAACCAGGACCTGTGCTTATTCCAGGACTTCCCGTGAACAGTCGCGTGGATCCAGGTGCTGATGTTAGGGGATGAGACCAGATTGACGAAGCTGGGGCCCGCTTCCAGGTCGCAGTCGCCTGGTTTCCACGAGGATATGATGCCCCAAAGTATGCCATTCAGCACTACTGGAGCTCCAGCGTCTCTCTGGAATATAAAAGTTAACGTAGGTACTATAAAACGCTCGCTTGTTTTATGCGATAAGCGCTGCGTTTAGCACAATGCGTTTGACGCACACCAACTTGCATCAGTTAATCTAGAGGTAATTACCAAACATTGCCCTACGCGGTGAGCGGCAAGCGCATTTTTGGTATACGTTATGCCTATCCAATTTATAAAAAGTGTAAACAAACCGATTTCATCAAAACTCTGGTATTTAAACACCCACTTGATCGAATCAATAACACATTTATCTATAATTCGTGACTTTAAAACTAGATGTTTAAATTTAAAAAAAAATTCACTTGATTTCAAAATTAATTTTCATTTGAAAAATCTTCGTCAAAATCTGACGGTATTTCTTGAATGAAACTCGTGTATAACCTGTAGTAGCATATACTAGCGTAGAGATAGTGGAAAATTTTACATTTTTAAAAACGATTAATACTCGATTGAATAAGCGATTATTATTTATTTACCTAAAATGAAAAAAAAATACTGCTTTTATAATTGATAAACAGTCCATGGAATTAAATCAGAAAGAAAAAAGGAAAGATAGTGCCGATAGAACATAGCCCAAAATATATCAGTCTAAATCCCCAAATGGTCCATATTAATGACAACTTCATACTTCCATGCGTCCGTGGAAAAAAGTGTTAACATACATACAAATAGACAAACGGACAAGTTGACATGTCTCTAAGGGGAGGGCAGTTTAATACATCAGTGGGGGAGGGCGTACTAGTATTCAAATTTTATTTTAATTTTATATGATAGGTGGTAGGGAGGAAACGAGCAGGCGGGTTCTACTGAAATGTAGGTACGTACAGCACAAGGATCACTCCCAACCGCCTGCTCCAAGCACATGAGATTGACGTTGGTGCCGACAACATCCTCGAGCTGTTCAGAACAGTTGGCGGGATCCATGGGATGCAGATGCGACACCGACAGCATGCGGCGGCGCTTAATGGACTCCATAGAGTTCAGACGCTGTGACTCCTCGGAGTCCAATTCCTGAAATAGAAAATATCATCATCATCACATCTCACCGCTGGACACAGGCCTTCTTCTAGAATGAGAGGGCTTGGGACGTTATTCCTGGGTCCAGTGCGGATCAGGAACTTCACTTGCACCATTGAATTGCTTCGCAGGTTTGTGCAGGTTTCCTCACAATGTTTTTCTTTACCGTAACGCTCAAATGTAATTTCGCACATGAATTTCGAAAAACTCGGAGGTGCGAGCCGGAGTTTGAACCAAAGGTCAAACCACTAGGCCACCACGGCTTAAATAAAAAAAAACAAAATTAACAAGTCGGAACTATTAACCGTTGAGGAGTTCCCTCCTATGGAGACGATCTTGGCAGGACCACCAAGATCTCACTACCAGATTATTGTATTGTTACCAAATTTACAAAAGTATGCCAAATTTCAAGCCAATCAGACCACTGGAAGTAGGTCAAATTTAGCTTCCAAGATTTGACCCAAACAAACAAATAAGTAAATGAATAGGGCAAGTTAAATAAAAGCCTGTAAAAAGCGTAAAATAAAGTAATTACGAGTAAAATCGTTTTCGCTCGTCCTTTATTATCCGGTCAGATAAGGAGTGGAATGCTCTGCCGGCTACTGTGTTCCCTGATCGCTACAATCTGGTCTTTACATCTAGGGTGAATGGGCATAAGGCAAGCGTGCTCCATTCTTAGTCCACAATATCTTTGCTTACCATTAGGCGTGATTGTGACCAAACGCAAGCCTATTTCTGTAATAAATAACCTAACCATAAAAAACATTTTAATACAAGATTTTTTTGCTGACTGTACTTTTTGTTGACAGCACTTGCTTTGTCACCCAAACAACATTTGCATACCAAATTTCAAGTCGACGCTATTAACCGTTGAAGAGTTTTGTGCTGCGGAGACATTGGTTGGACTACCAGGATGTCACTACTAGATTATTGTATTGTCACGCGATTTACATAAGTATTCCGAATTTTAAGTCAATCTGACTACTGAAAGTTGGTCAAATTTTACTTACAAGATTTGATTATAGACAGACACAGACAGACAGATAGACAACGGGACAGGTGAAACTAATTAAAAGCTTGTAAAAAAAGACTTACCGGTGATGGCCAAGCAGTGACAATAAAATGAGTGGTGATCAGCTGATGCATCGTCTTCTGCAGTCTTATGGGATTCAGACTTGGAGTAAGTCGCACCTTCTGCGGTAACTGGACGAGTGCTATATCATATTCTGGCTTTGTGTCATCAAAAAAGGGGTGGATTTCGAAGAACTTGATCGGTAGAATGGTGCCCCCTCTCTTATTGTTAATGCTTCCTAGACGAACGTGGAGGAATCTCATGGAGTCTCTTAGCCTGGAAAAAATGACTACATCACCAATGCAAAATGTTTGCCAATGCAATTTACAATGCATTGATCATTTTCGGACAAATAAAGCCTACGGTCGCAAAATAGCGGTAAACCTAATTGGTTTATTTATAAAATATAATGTCCTTTTTTACAATTACCAATTTTAGGTTGGAAGGCGGTGTTTTCTGGATGACTGAGCCAAAAATATTGCCACTGAGCTCTAGGATAACGCCTTTCAAGGGATAGGTCGAATTACTAGTTACCCTGTATAATCTAGCAACTAAACTTTATTGACATTATATTGATACCTTGAGGCTCAAAGGGCGTAAAGGACATTTGGGCGTAAAAACACTCTCTATATATTGCAGTGCTTGCCAAATAAACATTTTCTTTCTTTCTTTCTTTCTATGGCATCTTATACAGTTTTTTTTCTCTATCGATCAGTTCCACGTAGGGAAATTTTGTTTTAAAAATGTCCTTTACGGCCTGTGTTGTTTTAGTCCCTAAACACATTTATTTTCAAAATTTTGGATATAAAGAACAAAAAAAATACATTGTATAATTATCAAGGCAGTAAGTATAAAGTACCTATGTTAAAAAACACCAGTATTAAAGCAACACATATTTTTACAGACCCATTTTGCCTCGAAAAAAATTTAAGACATACGGCGTAAAAGCTGTAATTTATTTAACTGTCCTTTACGACCAACAAATATTTCACCATTTATTTTGATTTCTTAAGACCACAGCCTAATATAATCAAAAATATGGAATTATACGATTTTTTTTTACTCTATAAAACGGCCTAATTTATTACCATAACAAGAAGTTGAACTTTTCTATACGACCCATAGAAATCAAGATTTGTGATGATGTTACCTTTACACCCTTGTGAACCAAAATAAGTCAGGTTTAGTAGGTCTTAAAGTACATCTGATTCAATATTTGTGTTTTGACCAGGGCGCATACATAGCGCACGTATCTCTGTAACCATAGGTACAGTTTGCATCCAATTGTAGTATATTTTGTTAACAAAAACTACAAGAAATTCTAAGTTTTTCATCATTAGAAGACTCGTGTAACATTAGAAACAACATAACCATATTTTTATTAATCAATTATTATTTTTTCCAGTTTTTTGCTTCTCCTGAAATATGTGTTTTGTGCTTTACGCCCTTTGAGCCCCAAGGTATCGATATAAAATATTATATCTTAAGAAATTTACGTCACTATAAAATAATGATTACTTTGCTGTACCTTATTGGTTAATTAAATGTCACGGTGTTTAAATTCAACGCCACAAAATAACGTTTTAATGTCCCAAATCTGGCACGTCAGACATCAATGATTCGTTTGACGTTAAAGCCTGAAATACCTCGCCTGCTAAAGGCAGGTCCCCTCACCGCATCAAAGAGGCACCTTACGTAACGCGAACGTAAAAGGGTTAAGTTAGATTACCTCCCACATCGACACAGTAAAACAATAACAGTATTAAATATATGGTGCCTCTGATCAAGGTTTAAAATGCAAGGTTCGATTCTTCTCGCATAACTGAGCTTCTTTTATTCCGCATTTTTTTGAAAGCATGACCAGTGTATTTTTTTTTCATATAGATTAAGTAATTTTCAATGAATGGACAGCACTAAATTGACAGCGCATTGATAAATGTTTATCTTAAAGAGATGTCAAATAATTTACGGGCCCCCGTACCAAGGAAATTTTGCCATTGTATCATGAGACAGCGATTAAACCGCCTGTCCGATACACTGATTTAACGATTAAGGTAAAATGTCCCAGCGACTTCAATCGTTGTGGATCAATAAATTATCTAAATTCAAGTTATTTCAAAATGTTACAAAATAAAAGTAGCTCAGTTATGTGTTATGTGAGCAAAAACGAATCATGCATTAAAACCCCAAGTCAGTGGCACCCTGTATATCTGTTACAGGATGAAAACCGTGATTACTGATTGCCTTTAATGACGTTCGCTGGTTTTTCTCAAAAGTTCGTAGATAAGAATTTTTCTGTTATTAGGTTTTAGTTTTTCACTTTTTTATACTTTTTTAAGGCTCGGTTGATAAGTTATGTAGATATAACTCTCACTGCCTACATCCGGTGCTAATAGCTACTAAGAACATTATTTATGTACTGTCTGTCTTGTAAATCTCTACATCATTTTCAGAGACCTATTTAATGATATCCCACACGCCACGTAAAATCCGGTAAATCCGGACATTACTCGTATTTATCCTACTTTGTTTGTTTGTTACTTCACCACGTCTAAACCACTGAACCGATTTAGATGAAATTCGTTATACAGATAGTTTGAATCCCGGAAAAGAAAATAGGATAGTTTTTATCCGGAAAAATTGCATAGTTCCCGAAGGATAGCGATAAACGAATTTGCATAAAACGTAGCCAATGCCGCTGTAACAATGCATAGAATAACTTTACTCCTCAATTTATTAAAATTAAACAAGTAGGTTAGCTTGAAAAGATCCCTTTGAGGGATAAGTTCGCCTCTGTACTCTTTATTTTGTTGTTTTCTTTTTTTATTATTATTTTTTGTGTTTCATGTACAATAAAGTATATACATTTACATACATACATACATACAAATAATCTACGCGCTATTGTGGAACACCCGTACATACGCCTAAAAAGGTAAGGGTTTAGTGAGACTTAATCATAAGAGTGCAATATTTAACACCTATAAACTCGTACTATGTAGACCTGAATTCTTCACAATAAATTGAAAATTGCAATTGAATTGAATACAATCTTAGATAGAAATTAGGCTGTTGAAATAATAACCGTTCCTTTTGGGCTTTGCCGTCGTCAAGTACAAACAAGACAAACAGTAAAATTATCTAATTGACAAACAATTTGTGGTCTTCATTATCGTTATTTCTAGCAAGTCTCAAAGTGCCAACTATTCGGTACCTATCTTTTGTCGACTAATCACCGATTATTTTGGAATTAGTCGATAGGGACATCTCTAGAATACTGTTGTCCTTTTACTGTGGCTTGGAAGGTCTGAACCGATTTAGTTTGGTCCACTTAACGGTACAACGTACCATGTAAAATAAATGGCCTATCAAAGTCTACTTGGTCAACCCCGTGCTTGCGGTGTGCTCTTATTAAATTAGACGGGTTTCAATTTTGTTTTAATTTATAAAGTGTATAAAATAATATTATACAGATTTGGTTAAGGCTCCATTTCCACTAAAACTGTGCTAGGATTTGTTGCGAAGAACCTATTAATTTATGAACCAATAGAAACGCTACATTTACCTATTCTCGCACAGCACAGCTCTAGTGGAAACAACTAAGCAGAGCGCGTATAGGTATAAGCGTTTCTATTGGAGCATTAAAAACAGATTCCTTGCGACACACCCTCCCACATTTCTAGTGGAAACGCAGCCTAAGACACAGAATAAAGCCAATAAGCCAAGGGTGCAATAGTATATGGTCACCCATTCTGCATAACAAGTTTTGTAGATTAAAGTAATCAGTTTTCTAAGTGCCTCCGCTAGCTGTCGCGGATTACCCGGAACGGACGCCCGTCTAATAAGTAAGTATGAACAGCGCTAACTGGCACGGGCGCGTGCGACGGATTTTAATACGGCGGGTGTCCGGAGCGGGACCCGCGAGTGCGCACGCGGCGGGCGTCCGCGTCAGCTAGCGGAGGCACTTAATGTACCGTAAAATGGTTACTTTGCCCTCCACTGGGTAACTATGCTCCAAGTCTGTATTGTGTTTAAATGTCTTGCAAATCGAAGTCCCGGTACCCGATATGTCGGCGGCCGATCGTAAAATCCGCCAGATCACGAAATTCCTAGCCATATCGTGAAATGGCGCCATTTCATGAATTGGCTAAAGGACATCGTTCGAAACTTAACGTTTAACATATCGTTTAGGCAGATCAGGAAACTTACGATAACGATTTGGCTAGTTGCGTTTAGTATCGGTTCTGGCACTTCGCCGGCCGCTACCGCGGCACGCTCGCTTCGCTCGCTCGGCTCGTGCGTTGTGGTCATAATTCATACTAATAAATAAAATAAAATACTTAAATAAATAATTAAATAACCACTCCACAGAACAAATTAACCTTATTTTACGGTAATGTTATTTAAAGCGTCACCGTTACGACGACATTTACACTCCTCCGAACACCAGCTAAGAAATCTTTTATTAACACTCACAAAAACAAAGAGTCAGCTGACGTCAAAACCCATGACTCGGCGATCAGTGCGCCTGCGCACAAATAAGTTGACTTTTCCAAGATGGCCGCCACATACGGGAAGACGTTGCTGCTCGTCACAATAGTATGGTCGCTAAGATCATAATACGGTTCTTTCTTTGATTTATAACCACTTGTATAATCACAAAAGATTATTAGCAATTTAAAAAAAGTGGTGGATAACATTATTTTATTATCCTTTATTATTCAATTAATCTCAGATTATTTTTAAGAACACTAAGTGTATGCAATTAAAGTTCCAACAGTTTCCAAACGAAATCAAACTGGTTATGAAAGCAAATATCAAAAAATTAAACAACCTAGTGTTATGTGGTAAGAATGAGAGGTAAATGCGGTCTTGTTTTCTCTTTCTATTGCTTACAGTTTTCATTTCAGAATGCTAATCTCAGTTCAGCTTTGTTGTTAGTTATTTTGTCAACACTCTTAAGAGTTCTAAATATTGGTTTGTTAGGTAATTGGCCCCATAGCTTGACGACCAGAGGCCGTATTGTTTGAAGCCGAGTATAAAGTTGCAAATCGTGCAAGTTGCATTACATTGCGGCGCTCGATTGACCACAACAAACTCTTTGGGATTACGGCCTCGCAATGTAATGCAATTTACACGATTTTTCTTGCAAGTCTAAACTTGGCTTTGCGCGCTGACGTTCGTGATCGTATTTCTTTCTACCCTTATACTACACCGTGTGACAGAATAGGACATATTAGGCTCTGCGCAGGGGGCGACACTTGCACAAACTGTAAAGAACCGCCATGACAACGTCAGTTCTCTTTATATTTTGTCTCCATGACGAATCATGACCAAAGAGTATTACATACTATTAGTATACATATAGAAATCATAGAAAACACATACATCGATAGTAGCGATACAGCCATATTTCCAAAAAAATCATTGATATAACAAGATATTATTACGGCATCCTACGGACATGATAGTGCTGCACTCTGACGGGATAAAATTGCAGTAATTAGTGAAATCAATTGTGATTATTATTGCCTAAGGCTGACATCTGATAATCGTTGGGAGAGAAGGATAATCGAGTGGCAACCACGAACTGGAAGACGTGACGTTGGCAACTTGGCAGGTCTCCCACAGGTGGACCAATGATGATGGACGCATGACCTGGTTAAAGCCGCGGGTTCACGGTGGATGCAGGCCGCTTCCAACAGAAGCAAGTGGAGGTTTAATGATGAGGTCTATGACCAACAGAAGACGTCCTACGGCTGATATGCTGATGATGCATTTAGAATTAAACCACCATTCCGCTTCGTACCCGGCTCAAAAGTGCCCATAATGCCAGCCGCATTTCCCCGCTGTAATGGCCAGCGCTACCTGCTGAACCAGGTACGACCCGGAGCTGGGGTCGCAACCCCTGTCCCGTAGCCTACGACCCCATCTCCCACACTAAAGATTTCACCTCAGCCCCCCAAGGACCAGCCGTCTCGACCGCAAAAGGCACGAAGTCTTTAAGTCCCTGTCGTGCACTTTGGCTTCTATAGTGCGGTAAATAGAACACGGCCTTATAGAAACTAAATATTAGCCGTACGTCAAAGTGCAGGACTGAAACTTAACCCTTGACCCTTTTGAGTTTGAAACTAACGTTAATAACACTCAAAGCTTTTGAGTCAAAGGTCTAAAAAATATAGTAGTTTGTTTAAAACATTGCAAGTTGCAGCCAGTACTGCAATACCGCATTCTACTCGTAATGCCATTAAAAGATTACGTTGTGTAACTGACTTTGTTACTGGAACTTTTGGTGCCCAATATATAGCTGCACAGTGGATCTAGAGGCAATTTTATTCGATGAATAGACGCTTGCGCAGTATAGAATTCGATAATGTTCAAGTTTAAACGCTAAAAAAAATTTGCGTCATAGAATTTCTATGAAAAACAAAGTTATTTTTTGGGCTTCAGTTTTTTTACCTACCTACCTACAAAAAGAACATTAAGGGGCTGTTTCACCATCCATTGATTAGCGTTAACCGATGGTTAAATGTGATGCCGTCTCTATTTATTGTTTAGTTCGAATAGACGGAGACGGCATCACATTTAACCGCCGATTAACGCTAATCAATGGATGGTGAAACAGCCCCTAAAAATAATAAAATAATGTCAACTCGATTTCCACAAAAAGTGTTTTCAGTAAAAAAAACATTTAATGTCTTATATTACAATTATTTAACACATCAACTTTTTTAACACAATATACTTCACCTTGATGGTTGACAATCTAGCACCGTCCGCTCTAAGCGAATTTCTTTTCACGCACGACA
Organism: Choristoneura fumiferana; assembly: GCF_025370935.1. Taxonomy (NCBI): domain Eukaryota; kingdom Metazoa; phylum Arthropoda; class Insecta; order Lepidoptera; family Tortricidae; genus Choristoneura; species Choristoneura fumiferana. The sequence continues at coordinate 8,848,594 of NC_133495.1, forward strand.
AAAATATGAAACCAGCTTCATGGGACAGCATCCCCGGAGCGGTACAACTTAGAGATCCTTAAAAAACGAGTCTAGCAGTCACTTACTGGCCGGCAACGCACCTGTGATACCCCTCATGTTGCGGGTGTCCATGGGCGGCGGTGATTGCTTCCCATCAGGTCCTTCATGCTCGGTTTCCCTCTCTTATATATAAAAAAACCGGCCAAGAACGTGTCGGACATGCCCAGGATAGGGTTCAGTAGCCATTACGAAAAAATCAAGTAATATTTTTCTAAGGATTTCCTATTGTGTACGGAATCTTCCAAGTTTAGGTATGTTTTATACCTTAGGCTGCTATTTACTCTTAAACTACTAATAATTCTCAAGCAAAATTAGCCGCTATGATTTTCCTTGTAAATTTGATATATATACTACCATTCTAATTTTTTCAAATTTTTCCACCCAACAGTTTAGATTTTAGAGAGGGGGGGGGACGCTCAATTTTAAAATATTTCGCAAACATATCGCTGAATCGAAAAATCGTCTTGGCAACCCCCTCAATGGTTTTAAAAGACCTATCCAACTATACCCCACACTATAGGGTTAGTTGAGAAAAGAACCACCTCCACTTTACGTCTATTTTTTTTCCACTGTCGGCGTGACTGATATATTATGTATATTCATGCCAAATTTAAGCTTTCTAGTACTAACGGTCTCTGAGCTTAGCCGCGGCCGTCCAGACGGACAGACATGGCGAAACTATAAGGGTTCCTAGTTGACTACGGAACCCTAAAAAAAGATTCGCTACAATTATTAATTCATTTTTAATATTTCTTCAATGCCTGCAATGAAACTTCTGTAGGTATATTTTATAGTCGTTGCTTGCGGTCTCACATCCCTAAGACAAACTCCGAAGGAATTTACGGCGTATTTGCCAACATGTTCAACTTGCGAACTTCTGCGTGACTTTATGAATTTAGCTTTTATTTGCTTTTAAGCTGTTCCCCGAGTTGTAAAGCAGATAAATCTGAGAAAGTTTGTGTGAAATTAGCTTAAGAAATATTCATGAGGTTTTGAACGTATTTGGAGTTATGTGGAAGTTGTACTGTCCATGTCGAGATTGCTGTCAGCAATGGTTGAGTTGACTAAAGGCTCAAACAGCCCACGATACTTTATGTTGTACACTCAGTGTATACATGAATTGTCTCTGTGTATGCGACTCATTATTTCCAAAAATATTCAATTTCAATTATTTCCGCTGGCCGGCAATGTGACCGTCTTTTATTTCTCGAATTTAGCTTTTATTTGCTTTTAAGCTGTTCCCCGAGTTGTAAAGCAGATAAATCTGAGAACGTTTGTGTAAAATTAGCTTAAGAAATATTCATGAGGTTTTGAACGTATTTGGAGTTATGTGGAAGTTGTACTGTCCATGCCGAGATTGCTGTGGTTTAGTTGACTAAAGGCTCAAACAGCCCACGATACTTTATGTTGTACACTCAGTGTATACATGAATTGTCTCTGTGTATGCGACTCATTATTTCCAAAAATATTCAATTTAAATCTCAATTTATTTCCGCTGGCCGGCAATGTGATCGTCTTTTATTTCTACGCGAGCTCTGCTGCGGCACCGCCGCCAGAACCACCGCTTGCAGCCGCCGCGCCAGCGCAGCAGTCAGCGCGACATGCGCGCATACAACAAGGCAACGAGACTAGCGTCCCGTCAGCTTGATTTCTTGTTTTTTTTTAATTTATTTCATGTCATGTTTGAGAAAAGCACTATACAAGCCTTGGCCGGAACGTCGGCCTGCTTGGCCGGCAACCCCTACTTCCCAGCCTCTACAGATAATATACTATTTCTCAAAAATGTCCGTAAAAGTTGACATTATTCTTTACATATCAGAAGGTGAAGTGCATAGTTTATGGTCAGCGAAAAATTAAAAAGTTAAAAATATTGCAGGCGCGCTAGCTCGACAATAATGAACTAGCGCGCCTGCAATCAGTCACATTTTTTTTAAAGTTAAAAAGGTCATGGAAATATTGGCACAAGTCGTATACAGCCAAGTCTAATGGCCGGTATCAGATATTTTGTTGGAACTCCGGACTTTTTCTATTGGGTCTGAAATAGCTTGTGGTGTTTTCAGTGGAAAAATACACCTGCAGTTTATTTTTAATGAAAAAAGGCGGGAAAGCATAAAAAAATATTGGAATAAAATTGAATTTTACAATATATTTCGAGAAAAAATTTATTCTATTTCAGAATTATTCACCATTTTTGAGAAAAGCTTTATATTAGTCTCGGCTGGAATAGCAATTGCTGGCTTCGTATTGGTTAAACAGACTCGCAAGCTCGTTCGTTTAATACTCATTCTCAGGCAGCAATTGCCTACTTCCAGGCCACAACAATAATCTACTATTAATGCAAAACCATAATTTAGTTTTTGGAATCCCGGAATTACAATTTCACTGCCAAAAAGCCACCACCAGTAAAGGTTAGTCTTACTTAGGTCTTACTATAGTATTATAAATGCGAAATTTTGTATGTGTGTGTATGTTTGTTACTCTTTGGCACGCAAAAACGTCCAGAGGCATTTGGATAAAATTTGTGATAACGGACTTCTGCAATAATACATAAGCTACTTTTCATCCCGTATTCTCATGAAATCGGGAAAAAATCTCAAAATCTCAACCGCCAGGTTCAAATTCATGACATCACCGTCAATGAAGACCACAATTTAACGACGAAGACGAAGAAATTTTCGGGAATTTAGTAAAGTCTAGGAATTTCAATTAGACAGTGGATTTACGCTTGCAGAGTCGCAGGTAAACACTAGTATAAAATAAATTAAAGAAGCTTAACTGTTAAGATACAATTTCAAAGGATTGGCGGCGACCTCTTTGATGTGGCGCAAACCGGTTAACTCAGAAAAGATAATTAGTGTAAACAACCTTTTAAATCTCATCCCCTAAAGTTTTGAGCGAGCAGTTCTTTTAAAAAGGACTTAAGTCTAGAAAGATTGCAATAGACCTTACGACTTTAACTGTGAGATCGGAATCAGATAATTCTAGAATAGAATTCAGGCGTTTTTAGATATATAATCTGTCAGGCTGTTTTGGAAATTGTATCTCAAAGTCTCACAAACTTTTTTACGGTCTTTTGTCGGTGGGTGAGTCTTACTCGCCCTTGGCTGGTTTAGTAAAAAAATAAATTAAAAATATCATGGCACAATTGACACCAACTGACCTTAGTCGCAAACTAAGAAACGCTTGGTCCGTGGGGTCCAAAAGCAAAAAAACTCCTTAAATTTTTCAAAAAGAAGCTTGCCCGTTCCACTGATGACCATAGGGCTGGCTCTTTCCTCGGTAAACGTATTGGCATTGCCATACAACGAGGAAACGCAGCTAGCCTTATGGGCACCCTGCCCAATAGCAGCGACTTGGGTTATATTTGTAAATATAGATTTTTAGGATTAGAGTAAGTTAGTTTTAATTTTATCTTTATTTATTTTTGTTAATTATTGTATATATTACTTGTTTGTTTATAAATAAAAACTCTACCCAAGCAAAGGTAATACCATCGGTAGGTACGAGGCAATGGATAAACATAATCGTACTTTATAAATTAATATTTCTTTAAATATTTATTAAACGTCCAAGACCCGAGAACAAACATTCGTATTATTAATACAAATATCTGCCCCAATCGAAAATTAAAACTGGAACCTTAAGCTTTAAGTCAGGTCCAACCACTTGGCTATCACAAACTGTAAAACAAATCCGTGAAAAAATTGTGAAAGTTTGTGAGTGAGTGAGAATGTTTGTTACTTCTTCACGCTGAAACAGCTGGACAGATTTGGAAAAAAATTAGCAAAAAGTTAGTTTATAACCTGGATTAAAATATAGGATACTTTTTATGCCGATATTCCTACGGGATATGTAGGTAGCTGGACGTCTGGAATAACACATAGGCTACTTTTTATCCCGATGTTCCCACGGGATAGGGATGAAATCTAGAAATAACAACCGCTGGGCTTAGAGTCATGAAATTTGGTATGTAGGTAGCTGGACGTCTGGAATAAAACATAGGCTATTTTTTATCCCGATATTCCCACGGGATAGGGAAAAAACTCTAATATATAAAACATATATAAAACAACTCCGACAATAAAACAAATCCGTCCAGCAGTTACAGCCTGAAGGAATAACAAACATACTCACTCACTCACTCACAAACTTTCACATTTATAATTAGTAGGATTATAAGTGTCAGAGGGACGGAACGACAAGAACTTTGATTTTCGAATTTCGTAGGAGCCCCGCTGGAGAGAACACGAGTACTCGCATAGTCCGTTGATCTTTGACAAACTGATATTATTATTAAATGTCACATAGCTATCATTAAATATCACATAGCCTCCAATTTACATTATTAAACCTATCATTAATGTTATGAATACAAATCGAGCCCTGCCCTACCCAATTAATGTGAATATTGACTACGCAAAGGACTTATTCGGCCAGTTTTATTCAAAAAGTTCACTGAGTGAGAGAAAATCTAAACGTCCTAGAGATTCTATGGTCTACAGGTTATAAGCAGTATAAAAAAACGGTCAAGACCGAGTCGAACTTGCCTACCGAAGGCTTCGTATATAATTTTCTAAATAATAGCAACAACAAAAAAAATATCGATGGCTGTATTGGTATTGATTGGTAAAATATACGTAATAATTATCTGTATTACTACGAGTCATTAACATTAATAATAGTAGATTTGCACACTGCAGCGCACACAAACAATATCAAATGTTTTTAAGTCTGAACTAATGTTTTATACCTACCTGTATTTAATCTTGACTGTGTGTGTTTGCAGTACCAAATACAAGTTTTTATCTATCTATCTATCTAGATTGTTCAACAAGGGACTAAAACAAGTCATAATGACACGATATGTTTAGCCACCCGAGCAGAGCGCGTGTGTCTATAGTTCTAATGGGTGTAGTCAAAGTCTAAGAACTTTAAATAATTTATTGAATCAGGCGTTACTTTGCTGAGGTCCATATCCATGAACTAAAATAATTTCCTTGCTCACCCGCGACCTTACGATAGCTAAGCTTATGCAAAATATGCGTGTTCCTGCAGTTCCTCCACCTCCACACTGTAAGAACACACACAAATCACACAAACCCATCTATCACCACCACCACACTACACTGACGCGTTTCGAACTCAACCAGAGCTCATCTTCAGAGTGACACAACCGTACACCATGCTACCAGTTGACAATCAGTTTTAAACTTATTTTGAATCTTTTAAGCTGAAATAATTTTGGAATTTACATTATGGATTCGCTCAAAATTCATGTCCTCTGAAAGAACATGTTATGCATTGCTTCAAAGTTTTGATGTCAAGATCTGCGCGCTGAGACTTAAAGGGTACTGAGACATGTTAGACATGTTCTGAATAATTTACACTTGATATGAGTGTCTAGAATAAATGTCACTGAAGAACCAACAATAATACTGGTGAAAAGCGTGATATATTTTCATGATTCAGTCGTTGCGCCCTGAATATGCTGCTCTCATCTACTCAAAGGTTAACAGGTAGAGATCCCTTAACGGAATAATCTTGCCTTTTTTATTATCTCAACGTTTGTCAATTGTGTTTTCTTTATATTCTTTACTTTTTACCTTGCTGATATTACTAATCAGTTTTATTGCTTTACTATTTCATTAGTTAAAAGAAAATAATATCAATTAATATTAAATGATATTGTAACGGATAACTCACGCCTTAAGCCGAGTTTAGCTCGACATGTTTCGGGCTATTTCGTAGCCCTTCTTCACAGGAGCACGCGACTCGGCGGCTGCCGCAACACGCACACTACGCGCCACCGCTCTGCTCGCGCGACCATTACAATATCATATATATATATATATATATTTTTTTATAAAACGAGGGGGCAAACGAGCAGACGGGTCACCTGATGGAGAGCGATCACCGTCGCCCATGGACACCCGCAACACGAGGGGAATCACAGGTGCGTTGCCGACGCTTTAAGGAATTGATAGGCTCGTCGATAGAATACGAGTATGAGTGGATCTCACGGTAGTTTCATATTCAAAATATCAATTTAAATAAAACTAACCTAAACTAAGTATACGTAGTACAAGCTTTGCTTAGTTTGGGACTAGGTTAATTGGTGTCAAGTGTCCCATAATATTTATTTGATATTTATTTTACTTAAAATACGAGTACCTACATAAATAAATAAATAAATAAATATCAGGGGACAATTCACACCAACTTACCTAGTCCCAAAGTAAGCTTAGCAAAGCTTGTGTTATGGGTACTAAGCAACGGATAAATATAATTATATAGATAGATACATACTTAAATACATATTAAACACCCAAGACCCGAGAACAAACATTCGTATTTTTCATACAAATATCTGCCCCGACACGGGAATCGAACCCGGGACCTCAAGCTTCGTAGTCAGGTTCTCTAACCACTAGGCCATCTGGTCGTCACATAAAAAAGACAAATAATAATAATGAAAGAAAACTAAAACAAATGATTTAAACCAGACCCCTTAGGCAAGGTCCCGAAGATGCTAGCAGCGTTCCCTCTTTGAATTGCTTGGATGATTAGTGATTATCCTGCTGATTGATGATTTACCTGCAAAAGAATAAATAATATGTTTCATAGTTTACAAATTATCTATTTATGTAGTCTTATGTATAGTAATAAAACTGTGTAGTATATCTTTGTAGCGGTCCGAGGGTCACCAACGGTGCTGGCTGAAAGCAGCGCTGGGGTGTTTATTATTAACGCTTCAGCATTATGCTTAGCCAGTGTCCGATTCACAACCGCAATGACACATACTTTCCTACGTGCTGTCTATTTGTACTTAATACTATTGTTGTGTCTTGTGTTGTGAATAAATGTATTTTCTTTATTTCTTTCTTTCTTTCAAAACGAATCATGAAATGCCACCATATCGGTTCTGGCACTTCGCCGGCCGCTGCCGCGGCACGCTCGCTTCGCTCGCTCGGCTCGAGCGTTGTGGTCACAATTCATACTAACCACTCCCTCGCTTCGCTCGTCGTACCAAAATTTTTCTTTTTTTCGGCATATCACGATGTGCGCGGTATAGAGCTAGGAATATCGACGAATGCGTTGCTATAATCGATCTGCCGTATTGTTTCTCAGGCACATCGTGATATGCCTGGCCAACTTTTAGGCATATCATGAAATGGCGCCATTTCACATATGCCTAGAAATTTGCTGATCTGGCGGATTTTGCGATCGGCCGCAAAACAAAGTCGTTTTAGTTACACCATTTATAACTCAAGAACGGCTGGACCAATTTTTATGATTTTTATGTTTTTCGACTTGTCTTCGTCCGGAATAGGATAATAAGTATTAAAAACATTGGAAAATTGACAAAAAAATAAAATAAAAGAAAAAACATTTTCCCATACAAAATGTTCATGGGTTTCGTAACTGTCAGTGTTGACCACATCCCCTCACACTTAAAATAACTGAGTAATTTTATATTTGCCTAGAAAAATATTCACTTAAAATAATTGATAGGTATGGCAAAACAACGTTGATAGTTTGGAAACGCAATTGGACTCGCTAGATGGCGCTGTTTTTGGTGTGTTATCATACCTAATTATAATGTAGTGTTTTTCGGGCAGGACGATGTCTGAAGGGTCCGCTTGTAACGTATAAAATCAAAGATGATTTACTATAAAGATTGTAAGGAATATTTCTGTGTCAGACTGTTCTGGCGTAAATGGACATCATTTTTCAATACGACCCTTATTCTCTGCTTATAGAAATATGTGGTCCAGTTGGCAAGAACATGCGGTACAAACTTGTGCAATCCCAATTCGAGTATGCATGTAAAATCTTTACTGCTGATAACAATTCAAATAAGACAAAGTTACTATAGACAAAGACGACCTTATGGTCAGTAACCCAGTCATGAAAGTAAAGTTCCCGGATTCTGGTCCTAGAGGTAGACATTTTGTGTGACAAACGTGAATGTCCAATGAATCGTCAAATCTTGCATGTAACGTATTTATCTATAAGGTATAAATTATAGGGTCCCACTGAAAAACAGCGTTGCGGCTTGCCGTAACATTATGCTGAGTGGGGCCCACTTTATACTATTCGATGTTATTTTTATTCTTTCTATGTAATGTATTTTTATGTTTTTTTTATTTAATTTTAATTACACAGTGTATACGTGAACACATTTTTTCGCCAAAGTGCATGACAGTTTGTTGGCGAAATTGCTCAAAATACTTCCATATATACCTAAATACTGTGCAAAACTTAAATTTATAACTAACCTATTAGAAAAGTATCCTAATTTACATTTGTATGTATATTACGAGTTAAGTATATAAAAAAAATATTTAAAATAAGTGGGTACAATAAGTATAAATAAGGGTTGAATAAGTAGTTCAACTTATTTTTAATATATTTTTTTTTTTCTCTCTCTAATACGAAGCAACTATGCCGATACATTGGTAATATAAAAAAAAATAAACAAAAAAATATTTTAATAACATTTTTTGGTAGACGTAAAGTGGGACTGATATTTTCGTCTAATCCTATAGTGAGGGGTATCGTTGGATAGGTTTTCAGAAATCATTGCGGGGTTGTGAAGACAATTTAAGATTCAGTACGTAATCTGTTTGGACACATCTTGAAAATAAACCTTTCGCATAAGCTAGAATGGGGAAAAAACTTTTTAACAAAAAAAATTAAACCGGCAAAAAAACTAAAAAGCAAAAATAATTAACACTACCCAGGAGGAGTGGACCTATAGTCGTCTACCTGATGGGCTGCTATTTCTCCTCCTGGCTCGTGCTGAGGCACCGACTTCAAACTGGTACCAAGATTAAGGTTGAATAAAAAAGGTTTATTATTTTTTGCTTTTCATTGCAGTTTTTTCGGCGGTTTAATTTTATTGTTAATTTTTTATATTTTATTTTATACTTTTTTCCCACCCTTGTGGTATTTTTTTCCAAATTTATGTAATACCAATTCCAAGATATCCAATAAAAAAGAATTATCAAAATCGGACAACTCTGTAAACAGTTATGCCTGGTCATTCATTACAATCAGTGACTGAACGATCAATCATCCCTGTTTTCCTACTCTTAGGGTAAGAATTTATTTTCGAAATTTATATGGGACCACCCTTGGGGTGTACGATTTCCAATAAAATAAGAATTATCGAAATCGGACCACTCTGTAAAAAGTTATGCGTGGCCATACATAAAAAAAAATATATATAGGTACGTGTTGACTTGAGAACCTCCTGTTTTTTTTCGTAGGTTAAAAGAAGGGAAAGAGCTACTTAAATTAAAAATAACAAAAATACAGCACACAAAACAATATACATATTCAAACGTTCCAAAAACCAATAAGTAGTACCTGCCCCCTGAACCACAAAAGTTACAAGTGCTACAATTCGACAAAATTGTAACATTTTACTATGGGAAACTTGACAATTTTGTCGAATTGTAGCACTTGTAACTTTTGTGGTACAGGGGCAGGTCTAAATAAATCCCAATTCCCCAATTCGGATTAATAAACGCACGCAAATTTCAGAGGAAATTCGAATTGCGTCCAATTTATTTTTCCCCTTTTCCTTTAATTCACGCAACTTCGTCCCTTTCGTGAATATAATCTTGAACTCTGAACTAATTTCATCCTGATTTTTAAACCCCTCAGCTTCCGAAACGCATACGATGCTGCCAATTAACTTCTTTTCCTCATTCAAAACAAAGACACATAACATCGTACTTCCCTTTTCTCCCTAAATTGTAAAGTAAACCTTGTGATCAACGGGAAAGCTTAGTTTTTCAAATGCAGCGTAAAATTAAGATATAACTTTGTGTTGGTAAGAAGCTAGCAAGGTAGGTCACAAGGGAATTATCAGGGTCGCAATCAGGGCAGCCTTCTATAAATTGCGAGTGAGTTTGTACCCGCAATAATATAGGGCAAAATGTGAGCACAACGTCTAATGAACGATATAATGTCTACCTTATTGGATAATAGAGCCCTTCCACAAAGGTGGCATAACCGCCACGAGGACCATACCTAAAAGTCTCATTTCGTGATAATTAAAATAGATGACAGATATTCCAACTTTAAAAAAGTGTGGGGTATATAATACGGGTCAACAGAGAACAGACTGAAACTTGTCTGCACAGATACAACGCTAATCCTGCGTGAAGCAGCAGTGCTTGCAGCTTGTGCTTGTGTTTCGGCGTGGAGAGTAAGACAGTCGGTGAAATTACTGGCACTTGAGGTATCCCATCTGATGATGATCCCATCTGATCTCTAGGTTGGCAACGCATCTGCAATACCCCTGGTGTTGCAAGTATCTATGGGCGGTGGTGATCTCTTACCATCAGGAGACCCACTTGCTCGTTTGCCATCCAGTCGAACAAAAAAAAACTACCCACCGGCAAAGGCTGGCAATTTCCAAATGAAATTAATTACCTAATGTATTTGTAATTTTCTCTGTGTACTTACCTGTTTTCTGTATCGTTTACTATTCGTCGCGTGCAATAAAGAGTCATTGTATTATTATTATTGTATTGTATTGTAATTTTCATACATGCGTAAAACGAAAAACTCAGAGGTGGGAGCCCGGGAGCCGGGGCCCGAACACACGACCCTATTCTTGAGAGTACATAGGTCAAACCACGAGGTTACCTCGACTACAAAGGTGACATCATCAACATCATCATCATCCCAGAAGAGGGCGTTCCGAACTTCAAACACACCATTGAATTGCTTAGCAGGTTTGTGCAACTTTCACCGTAAATCTCGTGGTAAATTTCGAAAAACTCAGAAATGCAAGTCCGGATTTGAGCCGATGATCCTCCGCTTGCGACAGTCTCAGGGTACCTACTAGGGGCCAGGGTATGGCCAAGGACTTTAATTCATGAGCCACCATGCAACTATTACACAGTAAACGTCATAGTGACATCGCATTAATTAACAATGAAAATCGTAATGACTTTTCCTTTGAAAAGGTTCCATAATGGCACATTAATTAAATTTTAAATACAAACTTAAATATAGATGCACAGAAAAACCAGAAAAATAAGACCAGCACTGGGAATCGAACCCAGGTCCTCGGCATTCCATGCCGCGTGCTATACCGCTACACCACTGCTGGACAACGGTACAGACACGAATTTTCATTATGCGCCACATATCTCAGCTTGTTTGTTTTTTATTTAGCGACATCTATACCGTAGCTCTCATCGAAAACGAAAGCATTCCATTAAAAATAAAAAAATAAAAAGTAAAAATTTGGAATTGAAATAAAAAATACAAAAAGATTCCAAAAAACCAATCTTACATTAATTAAAGTCCTTGACCGTACAAAAGCTCTAAAAGGTGCTAAATCGAATCCGCTAACATGTTTGCCTTGGACTTAGTGCTAAATCGGAATGACATGTCACAACATATCCGCGAGTACGTGTGCCGTGGGTTCTGTCTGTCGCGTATTTAATTTGTCTTCGCTAATATTTTATGAAGGAAACAGCGATAAGTGGTAATGCTTTGAGAGTCTCGTTTATTTGGATGTCTTTGGGAAAGAGTAAAACGGAAAGATTTTTTATCAAGTATCTGTAAGTTTTTGATAGCAAAAAAATGCAGCGAAGAAACATAATTACGGAGTGATTTTAATAATAAAAAAACTGTCAGGAGCGTGTCAGTCACGCCCACCACCACCAGCCAGGTGACCAGCGTTACTGCACATAATGTGCGGCAACACATGCTGAGTGGAGACCCTTTTTGGTATCCTGCCATGTCACCTAGTAACATAGTTTTAGTGCTAGTTCTAGTCTTAGTTTTAGGTGGTACTTTTTGGAGCCAAAATAAACTTTTCTTTCTTTCTTTCTTTCCATGATAGGGTTCCGTAGCCATTACGATAAAACGTAGCAATATTTTTCTATGAATTTTGTATTTTGTTCGGAGTCCTCAAAGTTTAGGTAATTAGTACCTACTAAATCTGTTATTCACCTATCACCCACTTATATATATAAGCACATTTTATTTTAACACTTCATCGCACGTTTAAGCGTTTTTATCCTTAATGGCATGTAATGTGGCACCACTGATAGATACCACGGTTGCCGGCATTCAAACTCACACAGGTGCTGGCAGAATACCAGCGCTACGGCTTGTTTACCGCGGCATTATGCTGAGTCAGCGCCGTATCTTCATTACATAACATGGCTCCCTGTATTACAATGTGGTTTCTTTATATCTGTTTTGTATCTTTTTGTTCTCTGTATGATTGTTAACGTGTTTTTTTATTTGTTGTTTCTTCTTAACGTTTATTCCTTTGTTTTTATCAAAAACGTGTATAGAGCCATGTGATTTTGTTATGAGGATTAAAGTTTCTATCTATCTATTTTATATCTTAGGCTGCTATTTACTTTTAAACTACTAAAAAATCGCAAGCAAACTTAGGCGCTCTAATTTTCCTTGTAAGTTTGATATACTTACCATTATGAATTATTCCAAAATTTTGTAACCAACCAACCAACCAACTTTTTAATAAAAAAAATCTCTTTAAAGTTGAATATTTCACAAACAGATTACTGAATCGAAAAGTTGTCTTCACAACCAGCAATTATTTTACAAGACCTATCCAACAATGCCCCACACACACTTAGGGTTAGTCGAGAGAAAATATCACCCCCACTTTTACGTCTATGGAAGGTACAGTCACCAATAGTGCAAAAATATCTTACACGTCCTTCCGGCTCTAGAAATAGAGTCGTATCAGATATTTATGCACGCTTATTTGTGTTTGATATTGGTGCTGGTGACTGTACCCTAAAAAAAATATTATAGTTTTTATTTTTATTTGTCGGTGTGACTTATATGTATATTCATGGCAAATTACATCTTTCTAGTACAGTCACCAGCATTAATATCTGCCACAGCGGAGCGTGCAAAAATATCTGACACGTCCTTCGGGCCTTAGAAATAGAGTCGTATCAGATATTTATGCACGCTTGTTGTGTCATATATTGGTGCTGGTGACTGTACTAACGGTCTCTTGAGCTTAGCCGCGGACAGACAGACGAACAAATATGGCAAAACTATAAGGGTTCCTAGTTGACTACGGAACCCTAAAAAACTTGTAAAATAAATACTGTTTGTTTGTTTGAGTATACTCTTTATTGTACAAAAAGGAAATACAAAAATGTTGCCCAAAAAAGAAAGTGCTAAGTACAATAAAGTAATACTAATAAGTAAATAATACTGTTCGCATAATAAAGATATTTCAATAAACATTAAATGTTAAGTCAAATCATGACTAAAACATTATTCAAATTACACTTAAATATAAACTAAAATAAACCTACGATAGCTACCTAAATAAATGTAAAATTTGTGAAGCAAATATCGTCCAATGGAATAAAAATTCAAGAGAAAAATCCATTGAACATTGTAGAAATTTTAATGTGGAAAACTTAGTAACTTTTTAATAACCCCTCAGAATAGGTTTTAAAATGAAATTAACGGAAACTGAGTATATGGAGTTGCCAGTGAATTGAGTTACGGTTAGCCTTACCTAGGTACATCATGACACGGTAGCCTGAATGCTGGCGGAAATATGGATAGTAGTATTAAGACGAATGGCGCGCATCCTACAAAATATTATAGAAATATTAATATTATATTTATATTCGACATAGCCAAGATATTAAATCGTTGATGTGGCAATGGGCAGGCCATACAGCACGAAGTAACAGACCCTTATTAATATTTATTATTTACTTTGCACATCTTTGTTTGGGTCATAGGATTACACCATTCTACCAAATTTCACCTGATTTGGTCCATTAGATTCAGAGCAAATTGGCTGTGACAGACGGACGGACAGACAGACAGACGGACAAATGATCCTATAAGGGTTCCGTTTTTTTGTACGGAACCCTAAAATTGGGGCAGAGGTGGCAGTTAGGACTGATATCGTTATTGTTAATCCTTTTCCGACGATTAGTGAATAAGGAATCCGTTCCCATTGTGAAAATTCGAAACATACTACTATTTTTATTCATCATCATCCCAGCCTATATACGTCCCACTGCAGGGCACAGGCCTCCCCTCAGAATGAGAGGGCTTGGGCCATAGTTCCCACGCGGGCCCAGTGCTGATTGGGAACTCCACACACACCATTGAATTGCATCGCAGGTTTGTGCAGGTTTCCTCACGATGTTTTCCTTCACCGCAAAGCTCGTGGTAAATTTCAAATGTAACTCCGCACATGAATTTCGAAAAACTCAGAGGTGCGAGCCGGGGTTTGAACCCACGACCCTCTGCTTGAGAGGCGATGGGTCAAACCACTAGGCCACCACGGCTTACTAGGCCACCACGGCTTCTATTTTTTTTATTTACTATTATTGTATTACTAAGTATTAACTAAATAGGGTACTTTATTTATTAGTGACAAATGTAAAACCACGACTTTAAAGTAAATGTTATCACACCTGAGGTGTTATAGTTATAACCCCCACGATGAAATTGTATTTAGTAGATTATTTAATGTAAACAAAAGTCGGATAAAAAGTTTAACTTTAGGTGTTAAGGTGCGACCAAACCGCTGCTTAAAAAACGGTGACGGCACGGAATCGCAGTGACGCACCGTATGCGCACCTTTTTTTTTGCATGCTTTTCACACCGCTGCTCGTATTTTAAGCAGCGGTGTGGAGAGCATGCGATAAAAACGGTGCGCATACGGTGCGTCACTGCGATTCCGTGCCGTCACCGTTTTTTAAGCAGCGGTTTGGTCGCACCTTTAACCACTCTTTATCGATTATTTACTATGCACTCGACGTGATCTTCCCCTACCCTGTCTTCATGGTTAATGAGGCTGACTGAAGAAGCACGAAAAATACGAAATATTAGTGGGGCTTATGCTGAAAAAATAAAATTATATCTCTTCTAGAAGTTCTAAAGTCTACTGTTCCTTAATTACGTTAAGGTTAGCAAGGTGCAGACATAAATTCAATGTAAGCTGATACGACGAGAGGCTTAGTGTGGCTTGTTAGTTTTAACTACGAGCACAGGAATGAAAGCTTTATGGTACAATGGAATTAAGGTTAAATTTCTAGCGAAGACCGTATAAACAAAAGTAAAAAATATTTGCCATGGGCCTGTGGCCATAAGTCGTAACGCGTAACCTACGTGGTACGACCTATTATGGCCTCTCAAGCAAAGGATCGTGGGTTCAAACCCCAGCTCCCACCTTCGAGTTATTTGAAATTTATGTGCGATATATGCGATATTACATTTGAAATAAACATAAAAGACAAATGCGTATTTAAATAGATATTAAGCACGAGTTAAAACACCCAAGACTCGAAAACAAACATTCGTATTATTCATACAAATATCTGCCCCCACTGAGGATCGAACCCGGAACCGCAAATTTCATAGTCAGGTTCGCTAACCACTTAGCTATTCGGTCGTCACGTTTACCTCAAAACTTTCGTTTTGTTTCTCCGATATTATCAAGACGAACATCAAAGTTGCCCGATTGTTATCCTGTCCGAATTAATTGAAATTCAGGAGCTTTCACTATAACAACACCAACTTACACAAGAAAATAGCCTATCCTTTAACCTTTCAAAGTTGAATACAAAGTACACAATCCAGAAGTTTGGATCTCATTTCTATTCGCTTAGAGTACACATGACAGAAGACGGTTTTGAGCACTGAGCCTTTATCAAACCTCTAGACTTTACCCGCGGCATTGCATGGGTAATATAATCCATTAGATCCCGCAGTTTAATTATACTTTTAGTATTTTGATAAATTCTCCTGGGCATTCCCAAAAATTACATCGTGGTTTGTATAAAAGTCTATAAAATATAAAAGAAGAGTGATTTTACTCGATTGCAAATACTTAAATATTTTTAGATTGGATGATGGTATACTTTGAAACCCTCGCTGCGCTCAGGATTGTAATCTAAAATCTTTTGCACTACTCAGAATTCAAAATTGCGTTTCCATCGTTAAAAGTATATCGCACCCCCAGTACAACACTGTATTATGTCGAAAAATTTCAAAATTTACTTTGTATTATTACTGAATAGCCAAAAAATTGCCGCGTAAGTCACGAAGACCGGCGTATTTATATCTACAAAAATGTCCCACAGGTGGCGCTGTGACTCTCTATTGGTGAAGACGTGCTGCCGGAATTATTCCGCGAACACAAAATTATTTCCAGTTGCGACTTGTCTGCCTTAGGATCGACACGTAAAGCCTTTCTGCAACAGTGAATTATTTCGTAATAATATGGTGTTGTTGGTTGTACTACGAAAATTACTCCGAGTTATTTAGCTTTAATTCAGTGTTCGTGAATGTGCTTAAACAACGTGTTTGATACTATTTCGAAATAGTTCTGTATTGTTGACGAAGGTAAGTAAGATTTTTTGTATTATTTCAAAATGCTTCTGTATTGTTCCTAAAAGCTGAAAATCAATTAAATGATACACTATTGATGGTATATATAATTTATGCTCTAATTTTGTTGAAACCTCATAATATACTATGTTTTACCCTTAAAACTCTAATTTACATTATAAATTAAAATAAATGTATTTACAATTCATTTAATTACTAATTTTTAAGAAGATATTTTTTATTTTTTAGATAATGCACTATTGTTGAATGAATTATTTTTGCTATTTATTTTTGGCAGATGAAGCGGGGTTGCGGTCTTATGTTGCTTGAAAAGGCATCGGAAGGGACCGCAGAAGAATCCAGACACTCTGTTCAACAATGGAGCGTGGAAAAAGGTATCGAAAATACAAGTGTTGCATCATCAACCAACGAGCCGTCAGTGGTGACAGCACCAGCCGTTGAGTTTCAGATAGGGAGGTACCTGTTCCTGTTTTATCTGATCAGAGTGAAGAAGAAGATTAGATTATAAGCTAAACAAATATTATCTCGCCCGCTTGTAATACCTCGAGCTCCTCAACAACTTCCAGTTCATTATCGTCAAGCTCCAGCAGCTCAAGTGAATCATCTAATGATGAATCCAATAGACCAGGTTCTTTAGTTTGCAATTCGGAAATCATATCAGGTTACAATTAACCCCAGCACAAACTTTAAGCTATATGCTCACGAATGTAAAGATCCTGCAAGTAAAAGTTGTACATGTCCGGACATAGCTTTTACTAGCAAAATAAAATACTTAGGAATTATAATTGACCAATCGCTCTCTTTTAAATACCATGTCGAAGCTCTATGCAGTAGAGTTCGAAAGTTGATATTTATTTTAAAAAAATTACGCTCAATTGCGAATACTCACACAATCAAGCTTTGCTTTGCGTTGTGTCAAAATGTATTACTCCATTCTTGGTTAAAACGTCACTACTAAGCCTAGAAAGAGCCCAGAGAGCGGTTTTCAAAGTTTCTACGTTTCGTCCCTATCGATATCCCACTCCTATATAAATCATGTGAAGTTCTAATAGTCAGTAACAACACCAAAATGCGAATTTTCTTCGTCTTTTTTTCGTTTTTTTAGGTCCACTTCTTTATAATAGGTTGAATGCGTGGCTAGACTTTTATTCGTTAAGTTATGTTAAGTGTAAGAAAAAACTCCAAGGTGCACTAGAATACAGGAAAATCATACGTTAGAAAAAATATATTTTTTGGTACTTGAAGTTTAACATATTACGTTTTTGATGAGTGTTTGTTTTATTTAAAAAAAGGGTTTTTGTTTAATAATAAATGTGCATTCATTTGAGTCAAGTTTTGTCTTTTATTTCTCTTTCAATAGGTACCATTTCTGGAACCAAAACAAATGGGTCGTTATTGTGTAATGAATCTGAAAAAAAAACAATAGCAAATCAGTGCATTATTTCAAAATTAATCAGTATAAATCGCGTAACTCGAAATATTTTTTATTATTTCGTTCTATCACTCTGCAACAGTGAATTAAGTCAAAATATGCATTATATTGCTTTATCTACGTAGTTAGAATCATCTGAACTATTGTAAACAGATACGCATTGAATTCTACACATGCAACGTTCACGACACTTTCGCTATAACTTTGAATAACATGGATAACGGTTTTTCGTCGATTCTGAAAAATGAGCTATTTTGACTTAGTGCAGTGTTGTACTGGGGGTGCGATATAGTACTATTGAATCCTGTGGATATTCAATCCAAATTATTTGTATCTAAGTATGTACATAAATACAGTATAAAATGGTACTGTTTGTAGGTAACCGTTGCGGAGGGACCGATGATCACTCAACATCAGATGAACCAGATACCCCGTTTGTCGGCTTTGCGCGCGGCTTCGCTCGCGTTAAATTTGGGGTAGCATACATTTACTGTCTGCGATCCTTTTTTCGTGTTTTGATTGATTTTTCGGAGGATCACATGGAAATACATGGAAATACAAATACAGACAGATGTTGTTTTAGACAGATGGTGCAAATTTTGGAATTTTGAAATCCTTTTGCTGATTCAGGGGTCGAATTTTAGAAAACGTTAAAATACTACGTGTTTCTTTTACCCGCGACTTCATACACGATATAGGATTATATCCCGAGAAATTGTAAAGTTCCCGCGGGTCATGAATTACTGTTATGATCTATTTTAATATTCTTAATTGTCGATGAGAGACACATTGTAGCTTTCTATTATTGAAAGAATTTAGAAAATCTGGCCTGAAATTGAATTCACTTATTTTTATTCTGTGGAAAGCTTGCATTTTTTTTAAAGTAGTCTATTTCAATCAGGGATAGTGTATAGCTTTCTAATGGTAAAAGAATTATTTAAATCAGCTCATTAGTTTCAGAGATTTCCCCACAATAAACAAAGAAACATTTTCCTATTCCATGAGATTTTCTAAAAATCTTTCCCTAGGTCTCTGTATTACTTTAGGTCCATCTATGCTAAATTTCACACTGTACCATGCTGAAACGGTTGTGTTGCTCTGAAAATGAGCTCTGGTTGAGTTCGAAACGTGTCAGTGGAATGTGGTGGTGGTGATAGATAGATTTATGTGTGTTCTTACAGTGTGGAGGTGGAGGAACTGCATCAACACACATTTCATGCATAAAAGTAAATTAAATCATAAAGATCGCGGGTGAGGAAAGTAATTGTGTCAGTTCGTTGAAAGTACATGTAAAATTTCGTATCTGTGCTATCAGCCCTTGAGGAGTTCCGTCATCAGCAGACGACCCTGGCATCAGGTGGTAGATATCATATAAACGCAATGTCATTGAAATTTAACAATCATATAAAGTCTTTTGTGTGTGCCATCAACTTTTGAGGAGTTCCCTTCTACGGAGACGATCCTGGCCAGGATGAGCAGGATGTTACTGCTAAATTATTGCATTGTTACCAGATATACATTAGTTCGTCAAATTTCCAGTCCCTAGTTTTATTCGTTTAGCTTGTGCGTTTTCTGATTCAGTTGGTATATAAAATCCTCTTTATTCGTTTTATCCCGTGGGATTTTCGGATTTTTTTATGTGATAGTATTACTTACCTGCACGCCAAATATGAAGTCTCTAATCCATCCATACTAATATTATAAATGCGAAAGTAACTCTGTCTGTCTGTCTGTCTGTCTGTCTGTCTGTTACGCTTTCACGCCTAAACCGCTGAACCGATTTGGATGAAATTTGGTACAGAGATAGAATAGACCTTGGGAAAGAACATAGGCTATCTTTTATTGCGAAAAAAAGGTTTTAAGGGGTTGAAATAGGGGATGAAAGTTAATATGGTGGAAGTTCGTCGCCGTCGAAGATAAAACTATGAAACTTGGCATTTAGGCTCTTAATAAGAAATAAATTGATATTTGTTTGAGGTTTTTTTGAAAATTCGACCTGTGAGGGGATGAAATAGGGGTTGAAAGTTTATATGGAAGGTCGTCATTATCGAAGATAAATCGATGAATCTTTATTAATCTAGCCATTTGGGCACGTGATAAGAGATAAATAAATGTTTGTTCACGCGTTTTTAAAATTCTCCCTGTGAGGGGGTGAAATAGGGGATGAAAGTTTATATGGAAGATCGTCTTTGTCGAAGATAAATCGATGGTTCTTTATGAAACTTGACATTTGGGCACGTTATAAGAGATAAATAGATATTTGTTCACGCGTTTTTTTTTTAATTCTTCCTGTGATTGGGTGAAATAAGGGATGAAACTTTATATGGAAGATCGTCTTTGTCGAAGATAAATCGATGGTTCTTTATGAAACTTGACATTTGGGCACGTTATAAGAGATAAATAGATATTTGTTCACGCGTTTTTTTTTTAATTCTTCCTGTGAGGGGGTGAAATAAGGGATGAAACTTTATATGGAAGATCGTCTTTGTCGAAGATAAATCGATGGTTCTTTATGAAACTTGACATTTGGGCACGTTATAAGAGATAAATAGATATTTGTTCACGTGTTTTTTTTTAATTCTTCCTGTGAGGGGTGAAATAAGGGATGAAACTTTATATGGAAGATCGTCATTGTTGAAAATAAATCGATGGTTTTTTCTTTTATACTCGTATATATAAGAAATAGCCTAACTATAAAAAAACATTTTTAATACAAGCTTTTTCACTGACTGCACTTGCATTGTCACCCAAACTACATTTGCATACCAAATTTCAAGTCGATGCTATTAACCGTTGAAGAGTACCGTCCTGCGGAGACGATCCTGGCTGGACTACCAGAATGTCATTACTAGATTTTTGTATTATCACGCAATTTACATAAGTGTTCCAAATTTATAGTCAATCTGACTACTGGAAGTTGGTCAAATTTAACTTGCAAGATTTGATTATAGACAGACATACAACGGGACAGGTGAAACTAAAATTAAAAGCTTGTAATTGTAAAAAAAAAGTGTGGTTTTAGCGCGATAAGAACACACACAAATTCTTTACAAAAAGTCAACAGCTCGTAAAAGATTATGGTAAAGACACATCTCGTTGTAAGTGCTTTGTAGCCTAAAGAGAGTGTTAGTTAAAACAAAAAAAAAATGGAAGTTTCGAAGTATATTGATAGGCTGAAAATGGCCGGGGCTTTGATAAATTACTTGGTTTTCTTTGGAATGAAAGAAGATTCCTTGATAGAATGTAGGGCGTAATCAAATTTAAGTGTTCACGAAAATGATGTGTTTTTATACTCTAACAGTATTTAAATAGAGTTCGGAATAAATGATCTGTCGGAAAGTAGCGGATTGGAGCTGTAGGTAATTAATTAAGCCCGGATTTTTAATCCCACGGAAAAAATGTAAACAAAGTTTCGTCATTGTCAAAGTGACTTTTCGAGTATGGGCCCGCTAGAAATATTATATTAAGTTCTGTTAGACCGCGGTCAAAAGACGACTTATAAGTTGTCTCCCGTAAAAACGGCTCTTTTATCGAAAATACAAAAAAACATGGTAACAACAGAACTTAATATAATATTTCTAGCGGGCCATACTCGAAAAGTCAATGACGAAACTTTGTTTACATTTTTTCCGTGGGATTAAAAATCCGGGCTGAGAAGTACTTGGACCGGAGTCCATCCTTTCATATAAAAATAAACGAAAAACAACGGAAAAAGTAACAATGAACAACTTAACTACAATAAAAATATAACTACAATGTCGACAGTAAAAAAAATATCAGAACAAGAGTCACTGGAAAACGATTACGAATTCAGTCTCGAATGTTAGAGCATTGAGTGACGTCTCGCGTCAAGCGGCCCACAGCTTAAAAACCTGGGTAATACCAGGACAAGAAATAAATTAAAATTAATATAAAAAAATAAATTGCAATAAAATTTGAATTGAATTATGCATACGAAAATAGTAGGTACTCTCTTTGTAAATTCATCATCATCATGTCAGCCGAAAGACGTCCACTGCTGGACATAGGCCTCCCCAAGGCTCTCCACTCAGACCGGTCTTGTGCTTTCCGCAACCACCGCGATCCCGCGATCTTAACCAAGTCGTCGCTCCATCTTGTTGGAGGCCTACCGACAGCTCGTCTCCCGGTCCGCGGACGCCATTCGAGAACCTTCTGGCCCCATCGGCCATCAGTCCTGCGAGCAATGTGCCCCGCCCACTGCCACTTTAGTTTCGCAATTCTTTGTAAATTAATTATATCAAATTGTAAATGCCAAAGTAAAGATCTTCATCAGTAAATTAAAATATTTTATCTTGATTAAGAAATATAGTTTTTTAATGTGAAGTCGATTTCTCGCAAATGTGGGAAGAATGAAATATCTTGAATTCTGCAAATGTTTTTTGATAACGGCAACACCTTTGTTTACATTTTTTTCCATGGGATTAAAAATCCGGGTTTAGGGACCAGGAAAAAACAAGAGTTCGAGCAAATACTTGTTTTTTGTTTTTGGTTCAAAATTCTTTTCGTTTTGTTTTTGACCCAAAACAAAATGACGCTGTAGATTTTTTTGTATGTGACATAGTCTCTAGCTAAATATTTAGTTACGTCGAAAAAGACAAAAGATGGCACCGCTCTTTTTTTTATAGTTCTAGCTTAGTTTATAGTTTACATGTTTTCAGTGAGTGAGTTTGAGTTTAGTTATAGGTTTAAATTTTTTTTGTTATGTAAAGAATATTTTCAATTTGACATAGATTTAATTGAACCAAAAGAATTTGTTGTGTTACGTTGTATTAAAATGTTTGTTTAGTTTTTAGTTAAAATACACAAATAACTTCGTGACAGAGTAGTCAGAAGCAAGGCAACGAAAAAAATTTGACCCTTTAAAGAAATTTTACGTTACCTGTATCCCACTGCTAGCGCTTCTTCTCGGTATAAGAGTACTTGGGCTGTAGATCCCATGCGCGTCCAGCGTTAATTGAAAACTTCACACGCACTATTGAATTTCTGCGAATGCATTTATGCGAATCCATTTTGTTATTTGCCCAGAAAAAATCAGTCATTTGATCAAATCCCTAAATTTGTTTAGTGAAATGATGAAATCAGTTGAAAAGCAACACATTTACCGTTTTGCTAGACACGTTCAGTGATATATGATAAATTATGTGACTGTAACATGGTAGGTAGGTATATATATAGGTGATTTGATCCAACCTCTGAACTGGTTCAGCGAAATGATAAAACTAGTTGACTGGGTTTTTTTGATGTGACGTAAAGACTACATTTCTAGGGTTCCGTACCTCGAAAGTAAAAACGGAACTCTTATAGGATCACTGTGGTTGTCTGTCCGTCCGTCTGCCAGGACCCTTTTTCTCAGGCACACGTGGAGGTATCAAGCTGAAATTTATACCAAATACTCAGGTCTACTGCCCCTTGGAGCTGTGAAAAAAAACAAATTTCTAAGCCAACGCAATCAAAAGATACAGCCGTTTATGCCGCAACTTTCCGCAAATTTTTGAAACTCGCAATGGAATCAAAACCTACAGCATAGCATACCTACAGTATAGCACAGATAAAGGAGAAATTGCGAAAACCGTAAATTTTTAAGTTACATCATATCATAAAAATATTTTTAATAATTTTAAAGTTACTACCTACAGGTTTGTACGGAACCCTCGGTGAGCGAGTCCGACTCGCACTTGGCCGGTTTTTAAAGACTGTAGTGTAACTTTTGGAAATTCCAACAGGAATCCAGTAAAATTCTAGAACTTCAATTTAAATGCCAGATCTAATGGTTAAGGTGGACGAAGTCACAGGTAAAAAAAAACTAGTATTTCATATTTATAGTACGATATATATCGTATACGAGCGATTTATCTGATGAAATATCGACTCGGGGTCAAATTTATGGCTTCAGAAGGCTGAGGGATTGCTGCCCGTTTTACAAATGGACTGCTTATTGCAAATGATTTTTTTTAGTGCCCCGAAGTTTAGGGGTTTATTGCGCAATCCAAAGAATATAGAAGCTGCCTTTTTTTTACGTGAAGTGACTCGC
Source organism: Choristoneura fumiferana (assembly GCF_025370935.1). Classification (NCBI taxonomy): domain Eukaryota; kingdom Metazoa; phylum Arthropoda; class Insecta; order Lepidoptera; family Tortricidae; genus Choristoneura; species Choristoneura fumiferana. The sequence continues at coordinate 8,872,545 of NC_133495.1, forward strand.
GATTGACCCTTATCTCACCGGATGAAAAGTGGAGATGAAGCCGAAGGTATCTCATTGGTTCAGAAACAGAGAGAGAGGGAGAGGGAGAGAGAGAGAGAGAGGAGAGAGAGAGAGAGGAGAAGAGAGAGACATTGGGCTTCGGTTGGAAGCGAACTGAATCTACCGTTAACCTGCGGTTTTAAGGCCGCGCAACAGTTGTAATGCATGAAACTGTATAGAAAGATGCCAGACCAGATGCGTGGCGTGCGTACTGGCATCTTTCTATACAGTTCCATACATTACAACTGGTGCGTGTGCGGGTCACGTCATTCGGTGTGCATCGGCCTTTAACCAGGTCATTCGTCTGTCTCGTTGGTGGGCATTCTACGCTGCGCTTGCCGATTCTGAGAACTTTTTGACCCCTATGCCCGTCTGTTCTCCGTGCTACATGGCCTGCCCATTGCCACTTCAATGAGCTAATCCACTTGGCTATGGTAACCTTCATTCTTCTACGTATCTTCTAATTTCTTATTCGATCCCGTAGAGAAACCCCGTGCATAGCCCTTTCCATAACTCGTTGAGAAACTCTGAGCCTATGGTGAAGGACTACGTCTCTTTAACTTCTTTATGCAAAATACCCATCCCAATTTCTGTAATCCCTAAAAATATATAGCTGATTTTCAGGAAAGAAACTGTTAAAGCGTTAACCGAAATAAAGATGCAACTGAAATAAATAACAATGAGCTACAACGCAGATACGTCCTTATTAATGTGCGGCGTGCCAACTGTGGCCACTTCGGCTATAACTCGGAATGGGACATTAAGTTATAGCATATAGCGATTAAATTACTGAAAACCCGATCGCCAAGTGGTTAGACAACCTGACTATGAAGCTTGATGTCCCGTTTCAATCCCTGGTTGGGACATATAATATAATATATAATATAAATATCACGTGAAAATTCACACCAATTGACCTAGTCCCAAAGTAAACATAGCAAAGCTTGTGTTATGGGTACTAAGCTACGGATAAATATAATTGTATATAGATACATACATACTTAAATACATATTAAACACCCAAGACCCGAGAACAAACAATCGTATTTTTCATACAAATATCTGCCCCAAAACGGGAATCGAACCCGGGACCTCAAGCTTCGTAGTCAGGTTCTCTAACCACTAGGCCATCTGGTCGTCTAAACATATGACTGATGATTATGTAGGTATGAAAAATGCGAAGGTTTGCATGTTCATCCGTTCCCAAGCACTCGTAAAATAAACTTTGTTTACTTGGAAAATAAAGTTTTGTTAAAAAGGTGCAGATATATTTTTTGATATGCCATGTCATATTGTCTAACGCACTGATTGTGATTCAGAAATCACCATCATTATCACCAACTCTTTTTGTATCATAGGACCTTCATAGGACTATAGAAAAAATACCGTTTACTTCTCCTCGGTCCTTTTCAGTCTCAAACTATTCCACATTTCATTACAATCAGGTTGACTACTAAACGTGTTAGCGTAACAGGCAAACGAAAAAATTAACAAACATACCTATTCACTTTTGTTTTTGCAATTAAGGACATGATTATAATGACAAATACATTATCAATGAGCTAAAATAATCACTTTTCTCATCCGCGACCTTATAGATATGGACCTCCACAAAGTGACGCCTGATTCATTAAAATACAATACTTTCGCAACGCCCCGTTCTTCTTACTTGGACCATCTATTAACTTATTTCACTTCAACGCGGGCTATCTTTTATCTTTTTCCTCCTTTATTACGTTTAAAAAGGAGTGCAAAAATGATAACCCTAATTAGATTTATTCTTTCCAGTAAAACTCGGCAATTTCCTTCTAGGGCAGGCTTTAATTCAATAGGTTATGCCTTTATAAATACCTACTCTAGAAATGACAGAATCTTTGTTTCTCATAATATGATTTTCTATAATTTCATTTTTCAGAATCATTGTAATCCATAAGTATCACATGCCATAATGTCATTTGCCATCCATGTAAATGGTGATTATCGACGTCACGTCAAACAAGCCTTTGAATTAGGTAAATTTTACCCACATAGGTTAGGTTAGGTTAGGATTGCGACATTTGATTTGTGCGAGCGAGCGAAGCGAGCGAGCAAGACGGTTCGGAGCAGAAGCGACTCGGATAGGTTAGGTTGAGAATATTAGGTCTTTTTTTATAGCAGCCCGGATAAAAAAGAAAATAGATAGATTAGTAATAGAAAAAAACAATTGTAATCAATAATCGTAATGTAAGTTATTAATAACACTATTTAGTATGGCGTTTGAATATTCTATTAAATAATATTATTGCACTTAATAATATGGAAAACAATACGTATTGCATTCGTATCATTATGGCATTTAATTTTCGGGAAAATAAGAATATATCAAATAAATTTTCTAGTAAACGAAAAATTCGGGAAAATGAAGTTTCGGGCATATAAACTTCGGAAAAATGAAATTATAGCATATAACTTTCGGGCAAACAATAGATAATTTAACCGATCCAACTATTTGCTATTCCAAATTAATTAAAAAACCACCTTTGCTTTATCTTTAAAACAATAATGGGTTGCAATAATGGTTGCTATCCCGGAAAAATGCACAGTTCCCGAGGGAACAGCGATAACCGCATTCCACGCGGGCAAAGCCGCGGGCAAAAGCTAGAATTTTATAAATGCTTAAATCGTGCAGAAACTTTTTAGAACCCACAGAACTGTAAGTAAATATCGTAGTAAAATTATTAATGGAAATTAACACAAGTTTTGATGGATCGCTCAAAATGGGTTATTTTGGAAACTATTAGAGGATTAGTCACGAAACAAGAATTTATGGGAATAGATGAATCGGCCAATTTTTCAAGCAAAAATAAATGAAAACTAAAGCTTTATTTTTAACCGCCGACGCAAAAAGAGTAGTATAGAAATGCCCTAAAAAATATTTTACCATACAAAACATATGGAGCGGTAGAGGCCTAGTGGTTTGATCTGTGGTCACTTAAGCTGAGGATCGTAGGTTCAAACCCGGGCTCGCATTTCTGAGCTATACGAAATTCGTGTGCGAATTTGCAACATCGTAGGAAACCTGCATAAACCTGCGAAACAATTAAAAGTGTGTGTGAAGTTTCCAATCCGCAGTGGGCCCGCGTGGGAATAATGCCCTCTCACTGTGAGGAGAGAAAGCCTGTGCCCAGCAGTGGGACGTATATAGGCTGGGATGATGATGATGATGATTATGAAACAAACATTTGATTATCAGTACCTGTACCTGAGAGATTACTTCATCATCATCATCATCATCATCCCAGCCTATATACGTCCCACTGCTGGGCACAGGCCTCCTCTCAGAATACGAGGGCTAGGGCCGTAGCCGTAGTAGGGAACTTCACACACACCATTGAATTGCTTCGCAGGTTGTGCAGGTTTCCTCACGATGTTTTCCTTCACCGTAAAGCTACTTCACCGTAGAGATTACTTGTTCCCGTCTAAATATCTAATCTTGGTGCCTTTGTCGCCTGTAGAAAGAAATTGAGTTGGTTCATCAAATTATAAGGTGATTTTGTACTTAAATGCCGCCCCAGGCACTGTTAAGAGTCCGATCAACGTTTTATATTATTTAATTCTCGTACCTACTACAAAATGAAAATGAAAATATTTAGGGGCTGTTTCACCATCCATTGATTAGTGTTAAGTGACGTTTAAAAGCGACGCCGTCTCCGTCTATTCGAACAAAACAAATAGAGACGGCATCACATTTAACCGTCACTTAACACTAATCAATGGATGGTGAAACAGCCCCTTAACCTACAAAAAAACCGGCTAAGTGCGAGTCGGACTCGCGCACCGAGGGTTCCGTACAAACCTGTAGGACTTTAAAATTATGAAAAATATTTTTATTTAATGATGTAACTAAAAATTTACGGTTTTCGCAATTTTTCCTTTATCTGTGCTATAAAACGTTGCTTCGTGCCAAATTTCAAGATTCTGAGTTCACGGGAAGTACCCTGTAGGTTTTGATTCCCTTGCGAGTTTAGAAAATTTGCGGAATTTGCGGCATAAACGGCTGTATCTTTTGATTGCGTTGGCTTAGAAGTTTGATTTTTTCACAGCTCCAAGGGACAGTAGATTTGAGTATTTGATATAAATTTCAGCTTGATACCTCCACGCGTTTTTGAGAAAAAGCGGAAAGTAGAAATATACATATATATATATATATATATACACACACACACACACGTACCCATTAATTTACACATTTATAACATTAGTAGGATTTAAAAAAAATATGCCGTTTAAAAAAAATCGTTCAAAAACACAGCTCGTCTGGTGTTAATAGTTCAATGATATTTATGAATTGATTTTAGTAAAAATTAAATAAGTAATAAAATAAAACGACTCCATCCATCGCCGCCTTAAATGTTCACTTAAATTGTTATAGAAATTAAATTACAACTCCCCTTTTGTGGTGATTGAGAAATTATTAAAACATCAACTTCGTGGCCTCGACGTTTTCAAGGCAAGCTTTCAGCTTTAAAATAAAAGTAAATTGACTTTTGGTGACTTGTTACGACAATTTATGTTTAACCGTCATAATATTTTACTAGTACAACAGGGGCTCCTACGAAACTCGAAAATCGAAGTTCGTATCGCGCAGTCCCTTTCACTCGCGTATTAAATGACATAAGGGCCAATCAACTATTTTACCGACACTTTATCGTCTCCTGCGTTACCAAAATTGTCTCTGGCGTTACCAAAAAAAATGTACTTCCAACAAGATAGTCACGGTTTAATAGGTTGAACTTACGTAGGATGCCATGTATTCATGTACACTATCTATTAAATACAGAAAAAACATGTTTACTTACAAAAATCTGCAATTGTTTGTAAAATGTCGCGGACAGATTAGTGTCGGTAAAAAAGTTGATTGGCCCATAAGCGTCTGCGGGACGGCAACATACGAGCCAGACCTATGAGCAATCAGATGCAGATTTCTAACGAGAAAAGTCGGATCTCAGTTGGGATACGACGATGACCGAAGTGACAATCAATTACTATATTAAACTAGCCTTAACCCGCGGCTTCGCCCGCATTAGAAATAGCTTCATCCCAGCCTATATACGTCCCACTGCTGGGCACAGGCCTCCTCTCAGAACAAGAGGGCTTGGGCCATAGTTCCCACGCGGGCCCAGTGCGGATTGGGAACTTCACACACACCATTGAATTGCTTCGCAGGTTTGTGCAGGTTTCCTCACGATGTTTTCCTTCACCGCAAAGCTCGTGGTAAATTTCAAATGTAATTCCGCACATGATTTTCGAAAAACTCAGAGGTGCGAGCCGGGGTTTGAACCCACGACCCTTAGCTTGAGAGGCGATAGGTCAAACCACTATGCCACCACGGCTTCTAAGAAATAGCTTAATGCCCTCTTAACTCAACTGTGTTATAAATTGAGGAGTGTCTTTTCAAAAGGGCTTATTTTCACTATAAACTTTTTTTGGGGAATCGAGGAAAACTAACTCCACGGTTTCCATTTTAGAAATTGTTATTTTATCTTCGATATTATAATAAAGTAAGGACACTACACACATTGCTTTATCTACCTAAATATTTACGTAAATTACCATACATTTTCAGAGTTAAGAGCGTTTATACCTGCTGAGCTGGCAACGTTGCATTTTTGTTAGTTTTTCTCGATTATTCCTTAAAAATTGAATGAAAATTAAAAATGTTGTCTGATAGAACACTTCTTAATATATAAGTTAATGTGTCTACTCCAATAATTTTGATCCTTTTGATCCCAACCTTGATATTTGAACCTTTTTTAAAAGACAACTTAAAAGGCGACAAAAGATTGACTTGGCAACCGCACTAAACAATCACTGGTATTACATGGATCTCACAACGTTTTACGATAGAAGAACTGAGTTGCAAGACATAGCTTTTTACTCGACTACGGCAAAGCCAAGGAAGAGTAATGATGATTTTAGCGTGGTCGCATGCCGCCATAAAATTAATTGTTAAGCAAGCCTTAAGGCAAGGTGGCATGCGACCAGGGCACTCCTCCTGAAGTCTGTGTATAAGAATTTCAGATAAGAATATTTTCTTGCTTTGATTGAATCAGGCGTCACTTTGCGGAGGTTCATAATTGTGGTCACGGAGGAGCAAATTAATTGTGTATAGTTCTTAAACATTTTCTTTTTTTTCCGTAGTCGAGTTTCAGTTTTTTAAACTTATTTTTTTACAAGTTATGTTTTTGGTGGCATTGTATTGTCGAAAATACAAACTGAAATATAGATGCACAGAAAAACCAGAAAAATAAGACCAGCGCTGGGAATCGAACCCATTCCGTGCCGTGTGCTATACCGCTACACCACCGCTAGAAAACGATACAGACACGAATTTCTCCTATGCACCTCATATCTCAGCTTGTGTTATTTCTTATTTAGCCACTTAAGCAGCGACACTAGCGATCTATATTTCAGTCTGTATTTTCGATATAGGTTTTACGGGATGACCGTAAAAGTAACAAAAAATTTGGAATTGAAATAAAAAATACAAAAAGATTCCAAAAACCAATTTGCATTGTATTGTCTCTCAAAGTGACAATGATAATCATTCTCAGCGTAATTCTAAGAGAGTCACTGGCTGATTCCATTAGCTGCGCAATAAAACAAGGCGTTACGAGTATCCGTGACGGCTGGAATGATTTAATTAATCATAACCCAAAAGAAAATACTAACGTCCTTTCTTATGTGATTAGTGGAACGTCCGTGTCGTTGTTAATTGACGGCACTTGCTGAATCGTGACGAGGATGTTATACACAGGGGCTACTACGAAATTCGAAGTTGCTACCGTCCCGCTCACTCTCGTATTTAATAATATAAGCGTCAGCGAGCGGCAAGATACGAACTTCAAATTTTGCACTTCATAGTTTACTTATATCAAAACACAGACTCCGTTCCGACGCGGGTGAATTTACAAACAGATTGTCTTTGAATGATGCAATGCTTACGCTAAGCAGCAGCTAAATTACATTTCATCTTGAATTTTATAGAATTACCCTCTTACCGATAACATGCACGATAAAGGAAAAAGGATTTATTGAATGCTTACTTATACTTTTACGGTAGGTACTATCTAAGAGCAAAATCCACTTTTTAGGGTTCCGGAGCCTAAATGGCAAAAACTGGACCCGTATAGTTTCGCCATGTCTGTCTGTCCGTCCGTCCGCAGCTTTTCTCAGGGACTATCAATGTTAGAAAGCTGTAATTTTCCAAAGATATATAATGTAAACTATGCCGACAAAATGGTACGAAAAAATTTTGTAATATTTTTCTTGGGATTTCGTATTTTATCCACCATCCTGATTTTTTTTAAATTTTTCCACCCACCTTTAAAGTTGAATATTTCGCACAAAAATCACTGAATCGAAAAATCAACTTAGCAACCCCTAATGGTTTTAAAAGACCTATCCAACGATACCCCACACTATTGGGTTGGACGAGAAGAAAAAAACACCCCCACTTTACGTCTATGGGAGGTACCTTTATGGTAAAAGTAATTTTTTATTGTACCATTTTGTCGGCATAGTTTACATATTATATATTCGCGCCAAATTTCAGCTTTCTAGACGGACAGACATGGCCAGCATAAATTCCTAGTTGACTACGGAATCCTAAAAAGGGAAAAAGAAAACTTTTGCGGCCGATTTACAGAATACTCATAATAATAAGTAATTTTTTAACTTCCGACGTAAAAAAGGGGGCATAAATTTACTCGCTATATGGTAGAAGACATGGTGGCCAAGTGGTTTGACGTATTACGGCCTCTCAAGCAGAGAATCGTGGGTTCATATCCGGTCTCGTACCTCAGGTTTTCGAAATTAATGTGCGAAGTAACACCTGTATATGATTATCGACAATCTGCCAATGAATGGAGACCTACACAAAAATTGTGCATGTGAAGTTCCAATCCATACGGACCACGCATTACGGTCCAAGCCCTCTCATTCTGAGAGGAGGCCTGTGCCAGCAGTTGGGCATATAAAATCTGCATGGGATGATGATGACTATAAAGAAATCTGGTTCAAATAATCATGTTATAGCATATTATGCTATCTAATAAATGAATGAATTTGATTTTTTCATTTGAATTTCATTTAATTAACCCCCAACGCAAAAAGAGGGGTGTTATAACTTTGACCGCTATGTGTGTCTGTGTGTCTGTGTCCGTGTGTGTGCCTGTCTGTCTGTGGCACCGTAGCTCTTAAACGGGTGGACCGATTAGAATGCGTTTTTTTTATTGAAAGCAGGTTTCCTAGCGATGGTTCTTAGACATATTTTATCAAAATCGGTTCAGATATTGAACTTTGAAGTGACAAAGTCTGGGGTTTTCCAACTTTTTGTTGGTTAGGTTATTTCGTTTTAAAGATAAAGATAATTTATTTGCAAACATGAGTTCCTACAATTACCAAATTGAATATATAGATGTACAATAATGTTTTGTTTACTTTGACTAGATTTGATATGATTTCATTTTACAAACCTTTCCAAAGATTTTTAGTAAAACGCAACCTATCCGATTAATACTCCAGCTTCTATTTAATATGCATGTTTTCAGTTTCAGCGTTCTCCAGATCCAGTTATTGTCTGAATAGAAATTTTTCAGCAAAAACAGCGTTCAAATTCTGAAATTCAGTTTGAATTTCGTGTTTCGGCACTTTTCATTTCTGGGATCGTGAATTTGTTCCACCGACTCGTTCTACTTTCAGTGGATAAGAAATTGTGGATTTTATATAGAGATGATAATACCGCAGGTTTCTTTCATTCTTTAGAGTACATTTTTAGCACAGTCATTTATTATTCACTTGTAATAGAATCTTTCAACTTCATGTTCACCCATTTTTAGGGTTCCGTAGTCAACTAGGAACCCTTATAGTTTCGTCATGTCTGTCCGTCTGTCTGTCTATCTGTCTGTTTGTCTGTCCGCGGCTAAGCTCAGAGTCCGTTAGTACCAGAAAGTTGGGACTGGGGGTGATTTTTTTTCCTCGACTCGATCTCGACTTTTATGGGGTATCGTTGGATAGGTCTTTTAAAACTATTAGAGTTGTCAAGACAATTTTTCGATTCCATGATCTGTTTGCTAAATATTCAAATTGAAAGTGCAAATGATCATTAACATCGAGCGCGGTTTGAAAAATTTAAAAAAAAACAGCATGGTAGTAGGTTTTTAGTGGTAGTAGATTGCTTTAGAATTATTGGTAGTTTAAGAGAAGCAACCTAAGGTATAAAATAAATTAAATATACCTAAACTTGGAAGATTCCGTACATAATACGAAATCCTTAGAAACATTAAATATTACTTGATTTTTTCGTAATGGCTACGGAACGCTATCTTGGGCGTGTCCGACACGCTCTTGGCCGGTTTTTATTGTTGTATTTATACGAAACTTGGCAATTATGCGTAATTCTAATGACAATATTATGATAATACGGTAAGCTGGACACTGGAACTCCAAAACAGAACAATATTATAACCTAACCATTTTTAGGATTGTTAGAATCGTCTTGCTTGGGGTGTACTTTAATCAAGAATGGTATTCAGGGTCTGAGTAGAGAGCTGTAAGGTAGGTATTGGAACATGAGGATAGGACAATGTAACATCAATTGACCCGTGTGTTTGGTTGGTTACATTATTTTCCCAGAAGCATTTTTTCTTAGGAGCGAATTTTCACATAGCGGTTTTTCACGATAGCAAACCTAATAATTCGTATTTATTCAAGTTGCAATTTTTATAAAGCATTTTATAATGTTGGTCTTTAAGAAAACAATCTAACAAATCTCACAATGTGATTATAAAATCAGATTTGAAAAAATAAATGTATCTGTTTTTAGGTACGAAAGTTGTAGCAACTCTATATTGTATAAGTACCTTACTGTACACAAATACATACATAATAGTACACAAGCTTGCTACATAAATAAGACATGATGTAATTTAAACAGTTTCGTGTTTAAACTCCATTGTTTTGAAATGAAAGAGAAATTTAAAACTTATTGTAAAGAAAACTAGCAACACACTTTTCAAATAAAGTTATTTCTTTTGTGTTGTAATATAATCATGAGAGGAAATTAAGTTTTTCTTGTATAGATTGAGACAGCAAAATAATTTTTCACACCTCTCATTCAGAAAAGTAACTTTTCCTCCCTGACGAGAGGGATCAAAGTGCAACTTTTCTGTTCAAGGCTTTTCTAAATGTTTTTGCAACTGCAATATTTTGAAGTTCATAATTGTAGACCCATGCCATTTTGTATGCTGGTTGCTCTTTATGAGTCATTCGGGAGCAAAATTATTTTAATCTTGTGCATTAACACTTGAATCCCTCATTACGCTCAAGATTCTACTTTAGAATCTCTCGCTACGCCCAGGATTCTATTGCAGAATCCTTTGCTACATTCTGGATTCAATGTCAGTTATAATATGTAAATACATCATTTTGCTCCCTTGTAACACAAAATAACTATTTTACTTGTTAAATTTTTCCTTAAGAGAAGTTTCCCTGCCGGCCGCGCGGCTGCGTTAGGTATTCATTTGGGATATTGCTGTCTTTATCGCGCGTGACATAAGCGCTCGCAACCGTCCCCCCCATGCCTTCCGCAACGTCGTCCGTAATTTATATCGAGATAGCTGTAGGCTTTTAAAGATTTGGGCGGTTGAATTTTGGGTTTCGTTGTCCTCATATTATACGAAAAGTATAGCATAGAAATCAATGATATTTTACAATCAAGATAATCATTATTATTTTCAATGCCTGTGATTTTTCCGATTTTTGTAAAAACGCTTTATTAGTCTGTAATTCTGGTGCAAAGTTGACACTTTTTTTTTGTCGACTTTTGAGCTCCTGTAATTCTGATATTACACATTTATATGAAAATCTGAAAAACCACAGGCATATATAATTACGTCTTGTTCATACTTACAAAATTTCATCTATTTCTGTGGCCTAGTTTTCAAATGAGACCGGGACTACGTTTGTATGGAGAATGGAACGAAGAGACTTCTCTTATTATAAACACCTATCCTGACTGCAAGAATTACCACTAACGGCACAAAGTATAGTCAAACACTACCCATCAATTGGGCCCAATGCTAATATTTGCCGGTGCGTAAAATACGCACTTTGGCCGAGGGGTCACGATGTTTACGAGTTGTGATGCTATTAAGGATAGATACGGGTCTTCACTGCTTTTAGACAAGAAAAGTAAAATAAAAGTTAAAGTGTCTTGTGTTGTGAATAAATATTTTTTGATTGAAGTGAGATCTTTGTTATTTTTAGTAGTAAATGCATGGAGCACCGCGCTGATATTAAATAATCTATTCACCATAAGATAGCGCTGATATCAATGTATTTTGAGATATTTTTATTTATAACAATAAGCAATAAAACACAATACATTAAACATTTAAATATATGAAGTTGATGTCCCGTCAAAGTTCAAGTTGAAATAATTGTATTCGGTTCAGGCTATAAACAAGTGTCAAACAAACAAATGACTACTGCTGATTTTGAAAAACTTCGTTTAGGCCCGGTAAGAAACACAACACAGTAGAGTCGCTATTTGTCGTGAGGGATCGCCAATGTGGATCAGAAATATTTGCAAGAATCCCCCTCCATTATTAAATTCATCAATTTTATATTACACCTTAGATTATAATGTCTTCTTGACAGTAAAGTTAGAATTTCAAGAATTTTTTCACCAGGTACAGTTTGATTAAAAACCATGTCATTCTTTTTTGCAACATTTTAATTTTGATTTACAAAGCGTTTCCTCACATTTTACTGCAAACTTCGTATCTACATTTAACTAAATCTACAGGAGGTGGGTACATAAAACACACGTTCAAGATATCCCATAAAATGTATGAACTCTCCCACAGCTGAGAAAAATGCGTTAAAGCAAATTCTTTGTTTCGTAAAACGGGGTCTTTTATCGTCTTTACAAATGAACTAGAGTTTTGTGATCCTCCTCCAAGTATTGTATTGTAACTCTTTATTGTACATAAATCATATGAAAATCACAATTAACAAGAGAAAGAGATGTACAAAGGCGAATTTATCCCTTAAAGGGATCTCCTCCAGTTAACCTTTTAACGATTGAAAGGACAACACCGCCAGCGAGGAACGATTTGGCTATCGACTATTTTCTCGTTTAAGAAACGAACAAAAGTATAAGATCCTGTGTGAGTAAAAGAGACACATATATTAATAGTTGATCGCTGGCTGTTCACACTGTCGGCGAGAACTCGCTCTACATCTTTTGTCGCAGCGACAAGAGCTATAAAACTCGCTGAGCTATAGATACTCGCTCAGCGATGTCAGCTTGGCGGCCGCCCCGCACGAGCGAGTCGAGTGGAGCGAGTAATCGCCCGTCGCACGCGAACACTCGCTTACAGCCGAGCGACAAAACTACACTCGCTTCTCGCTGCTCGCCCACTCGTTTCTAGTTACTCGCTCTACTTGCTTCTCGCTCATCGTCGGCGGTGGGACAAGTGCCTTAGATTCCAGTGAGAGGTACAGTCGAACAAAATGATTATGTACGAGTTTAATTAATAATTTCACTATGATAATATGAAAATCCCGGTACACGTAGCGAGGCAAAAAGACGAGAGATGGACCGGGAGGGCAACAAATTGGAAGGGCCCCAACGGCAAGCGTCTCAAAGGCAGACCCCACACGAGGTGGTCAGATGAAATTACAAAAAAACCGGCCAAGAGCGTGTCGGACACGCCCGAAATAGGGTTCCGTAGCCATTACGAAAAAATTAAGTAATATTTTTCTAAGGATTTCGTATTTTTTACGGAATATTCCAAGTTTAGGTATATTTATACCTTAGGCTGCTATTTACTCTTAAATTACTCTCTAATATTTCACTGGTTCAGTAATAGCCTTTTCATTCTAGCTTGAATAGCCCTAGATTGTTTTTATCCAGAAATGCCGACGACAGGAGCGAATTCCATTCCTTAGCAGTTCGCATTATGAAAGATGAAGCAAACTACATAAGGGTGAAGACGCTCCCCCCGCCTGGAAGTACGTTGGCAAAAATGGAGATGGAGGAATTTGGATCATGTAATTCCTGCGCACACTCACCAAAATGTATACGGTAAAAAACAGGCAGACAAGCAACTCTACGACGGTGTTCGAGGCTTTGTAACTTGTTCCCGATCAGCGGACTGTCACCAAAGAGTCTTCGGGCCCGGCGCTCCACCGAATCCAACGCGGCTAACTGGTACTATACTACTTGTACTACTACTGTTACTGTACTATTGACCTGATAGTTGAAAATATATACAGCCACCGCAATTTAATTCAACAGGCAATCGGAAAAGCAATCACATTTGCAGGTAAAGCTCTCTTTGAAAAAGAAAAAGAATAATTTCATGTCGAAAAACTTTGCGATAAATTTCTAACAGCTGCAGTTGTAAGTTAAAACTCAATTTGTCACGTTCCGTTTGGTCAAATCTAAGATAAGCGGCCGTATCGTGATCGCATTTACCAACTCTATCCATCTTCATTCTCGGTACTCGTCGTGATACCGAAAATTCATAATACCTACGCCTGAAACATCGACGCTTTAAAACATCGAAAAACCGAAAGTACAAAATACTAATAGTTACTTATAGACATCGGAGTTTGAAATAAGTACATTATTTTACAATAACTTAAAGTAAAATACTGCATGGGAAGTGAGCGAAGCGAGCGCACCGCGGCATCGGGGAGCGAAGCGCGAGGTCCAACCGTCGCGCTAAACACATAATTATATTTATAAACAGGACTAAGCACCTAACTTTTTAAGGTTTCGGAGCCAAAATGGCAAAAACGGAACCCTTATAGTTTCGCCATGTCTGTCTGTCTGTCCGTCCGCGGCTTTGCTCAGGGACTATCAATGCTAGAAAGCTGTAATTTTGCACGAATATATATGTAAACTTGCCGACAAAATGGTACAATAAAAAAAGCGGAACCTATAGTTTCGCCATGTCTGTCTGTCTGTCCGTCCGCGGCTTTGCTCAGAGACTATCAATGCTGGAAAGCTGTAATCTTGCACGAATATATATGTAATCTTGCCGACAAAATGGTACAATAAAAAAACGGAACCTTATAGTTTCGCCATGTCTGTCTATCTGTCCGTCCGCGGCTTTGCTCAGGGACTATCGATGCTAAACTATGCCAAAAATGGTACAATAAAAATTAGTGTATCTCCCGTAGACGTAAAGTGGGGGTTATTTTTTTTTCTCATCCAATCTAGTAGTGTGGGGTATCATTGGATAGGTATTTTAAAACCATTAGGGAGTTTTAAAACAATTTTTCGATTCAGAGATTTGTTTGCAAAATATTCAACTTCAAAGTGCAAATTTTCATTAAAACGTCCCCCCCCCTCTGAAATCTAAACCGGTGGGTGGAAATATTTGCAAAAATTCAGGATGGTAGTAAGTATATCAAACTTACAAGGAAAACTATAATGGCTAAGTTTGCTTGAGAATTATTAGTTGTTTAAGAGTAAATAGCAGCCTAAGGTATAAAATATACCTAAACTTGGAAGATTCCGTATAAAATAGGAAATCCTTAGAAAAATATTACTTAATTTTTCGTAATAGCTACGGAACTCTACTTCAAGCGTGTCCGCACGCTCTTGGCCGGTTTGTTGTAGCTCTGTGTGTAAATTCACTTCTCAACTTTCGTGGCATTATAGCTATCATAAGCCCGCGGGCGGGTCAGCAAATTAATTGTTTATATACAAACAATAAGCCGTGGTAGCCTAGTGGTTTGACCTATCACCTCTCAAGCAGAGGGTCGTGGGTTCAAACCCAGGCTCGCAGCTCTGAGTTTTTCGAAATTCATGTGCGGAATTACATTTGAAATTTACCACGAGCTTTGCGGTGTAGGAAAACTGCACAAACCTGCGAAGCAATTCAATGGTGAGTGTGAAGTTCCCAATCCGCACTGGGCCGCGTGGGAACTATGGCCCTAGCCCTCTTGTTCTGAGAGGAGGCCTGTGCCCAGCAGTGGGACGTATATAGGCTGGGATGGGATGATGATGATTACAAACAAAATGCTCTCCATAACTCGATCAGTAACAATCTGCAAGCCAGATTATTGATATTTTTATTTTTAAAAGTCAAAACGAATGAATAGCGAGTCGGAACCGTTCCAGGAAATGCATTTAGTCGTTCAAGTTTCTTAATGCATTTACTAGAAGCGGAGTTAAATGCTTAAAAGGAAAATGTAGTTGACATTTTAACTACAGGCTCTAGCTACATACATATAAATAGAACCTTCTGTGGTTAATTCTGTGTGCTGTAAAGTATTAAAAAAAACAGGTTTTTTTAGGGTTCCGGAACCAAAATGGCAAAAAATGGGCTTGAGTTGTTAACAATTGATTTCTTTGATTTTAGGTCATTGACCTGATCCGAGTTGATGAAGCATATGCAATTTAGAATTTTATTGCAAATATTGAAAACAAAATTTTAATCGTTTTCATGAAAAAAAAAATAACACTGGTATTTTTTTTAAGTTGCAGAACAATAGTAGATCAGTTCATCATCATCATCATCCCAGCCTATATACGTCCACTGCAGGGCACAGGCCTCCCTCAGAATGAGAGGCTTGGGCAGTAGTTCCCACCGGGCCCAGTGCGGATTGGGAACTTCACACCACACATTGAATTGCTTCGCAGGTTTGTGCAGGTTTCCTCACGATGTTTTCCTTCACCGAAAGCTCGTGGTAAATTTCAAATGTAATCCGCACATGAATTTCGAAAACTCAGAGGTGCGAGCCGGGGTTTTGAACCCACGAGCCTCTGCTTGAGAGGCCATATGTCAAACCACTCGGCCACCACGGCTTAGTAGATCAGTTAGGTGAGTAAAATCAAACCTTGCACTTAAAGCCCCATTGTCCAAAGACAGCCTGTTTACTATACACAAGTATAAAGCGAAGCGAGTGCGACACTCTTTCGCTGCAAGCGCATACTGCTTTCATTCATCATTCAGTCATTCGTTCATTGTGGCGTTTTTAGGGTTCCGAGGCCAAAATAGCAAAACCGGAACCCTTAGTTTCCCCATTGTCTGTCTGTCTGCCTGTCTGTATGTCTGTCCGTCCGTCCGCGGCTTTGCTCAGGGACTTTAAATGCTAGAAAGCTGTAATTTTGCACGGATATATATGTAAACTATGCCGACAAAATGGTACAATACAAAATTCTCATAGACGTAAAACCGGGAACCCTTCAAATGTTGTAGGGACGCATAATAATATAGTAAATTGGATATATTTAGTAGTAACTCGTGAATTTGCACTTGAAAATCATCATTTGGTGAAGTGGAACTGATGATGATGACCATAGTTGACC